>NC_064864.1:70551316-70623816 GCF_024139225.1 Suncus etruscus
TCCCTGTTTGTGGTGAGCTTCATGAGTGAGCTGTAACTTCCAGCTCTTTTCTCTTTTGTGTCTGAAAGTTATTATTGCAAAAATGTCTTTTCTTTTTTTTAAAACCCATAGATGAGTGAGACCATTCTGTATCTTCCACTGAGTGGGAGAAACTATTCACCCAATATCCATCAGACAAGGGGCTAATCTCCAAAATATACAAGGCACTGACAGAAATTTACAAGGAAAAAAACATCTAAGCCCATCAAAAAATGGGGAGAAGAAATGGACAGACACTTTGACAATGTTATAATTTTTATAGCAAAATTTATCCCTTCCAATGATTGTCTTTGCATCAAGCTTTAAAAATGAAGACAGTTTCTCACTCTTTATAAATGAAAGTACTTATTATTATTTTGTTTTTTGGGTCTCACCTGCCAGTGCTTAGAAGTTACTCCTGACTCTGAGTTCAGAAACTACTTCTGGTAGACTATATGGGATGCCAAGGACAGAGCCCAGGTTGGCTATGTACAAGTCAAATGCCCTTCTTGCTGTGCTAGCACTCTGGCCCCTGAAAATGCATTTTTTTTTACTTTTTTTTTTTGTTTCCAGCCACTCTCAGGAGTTATTTCTGGCTCTAGGCTCAGAAGTCGCTCTTGGAAGGCTCAGGGGACCATATGGGATGCTGGGATTCAAACCACCGACCTTCTGCATGCAAGGCAAATGCTTTACCTCTATGCTATCTCTCCGGCCCCTGAAAATGCATATTTTAATTCCATGTGAAATCATTATAAGTGGTGCTCAGGTGTCTTCCTCTCAATTGTTGGCTGAACTGGCTCACAGTTCCATACTTGACAGGCTCGACCATAAGGAGCCTTCCCTGTGCAATGGTGCCCGGGGTTACCCAGACTGCCCTGGGTGCTCAGGGGACCATTTGGAACTGGGCCTTGAACCAGATCTGCCATGTAAGGCATATGCCTTAATCTCTGTACTCTTTTAACCTATGCACATGTCTAATAATTATGAAATCTATTTAATAACATTATTAAATAGTATATTAAAAGCACATGCCTGGGGCCAGAGAGATAGTGCAGCAGTGTTTGCCTTGCAACCAGCCGATCCTAGTTGGTTTGAATCCCGGTGTCCCATATGGTCCCCCATGCCTGCCAGGAGCTATTTCTGAGCAGATAGCCAGGAGTAACCCCTGAGTGCCGCCGGGTGTGGCCCAAACCCCCCCTCAAAAAAAATCACATGCCTTAATATTGTACTCTTTTCACCTATGCATGTATTTAGTAATTATTAAATCTATTTAATGTATTTTAAGTTTATGAATAAGCCATTTAATAATATCGTAAGGATTTCTTTTGGGGGGTGTTTGTTTTTGGGCCATACCCAGTGGCACTCAGGGCTTACTTCTAGCTAGCTCCACACTCAGGAATCACTACTGGCAGGCTCGGGGAACCATATGGGATGCCGGGAATTGAACCCTATAGTCAACCATGTGCAAGGCAAACACCCTACTTGCTGTGCTGTTGCTCCAGCCTCAAGGATTTCTTCCTTACATTTAAATTTTTTACTTTTTGGGAATTCACTATGGTTCAGGGCTCTGGCCAGAAATAATGTGTTTCTTTCTCGTTTCTAAAATTTTTAGGCTCTGAGACCAACTCACTGGGTCTTCTCTGGGCTGCCTCTGGGATTGACCCTCTCCTGGATGCACCCCTCCTTTTCGACCTTTGTCAATCTCCCACACCCTCCAGTGGACAGAGAGGCCAAGGCCAAGTTACAGGGTCCCCTTGTGCTGGTCTGATCCTGTCACCCTGTTTCCAGTTCAAGAACAGCTTTTATTTTTATTGCTTTACATTGTGCTTTCATGTAAACCTGTATTTTGTTTGTTATTTCATTTTAATATATGCTTTCTTTATAATTTTTTTTTTACTTTTTTTTCCCCCCTAATGATCAAATGCCCTTTGTGAATTAAAAAAAATCTGGGGCCGGAGAGATAGCACAGCAGTATGGTGTTTGCCTTGCATGCGACCAACCGAGGGCAGATCTGGGTTCAATTCCCAGCATCCCATATGGTCCCTCGAACCTGCCAGGAGCAATTTTTTTTAGAGAGAGGAGAAAATGAGGAAAGAGAGAAGAGAGAGAGGAGAGAGAGAAAAGAGAAGAGAGAGGGAGAAGAGAGAGGAGAGAGAAGTGAAAGGGAGAGAAGAGAGAGGAGAGAGAGAGAAGAGAGAGGAGAGAGAGATGAAAGGGAGAGAAAGAAGAGAGGAGAGAGAGGGAGAAGAGAGAGGAGAAAAGAGAGAGGGAGAGAGGAGAGAGATAAGAAAGAGGAGAGAAGAGAGAAGAGAGAGGAGAGATAGAGAAGAGAGAGAGGAGAGGGAGAAGAGAGAGGAGGGACAAAGAGAGAGAGAAAAAGAGAGAGAGAAGAGAGAAAGAGAGAGAGAGAAGCATGCTAAATAGTGCTCACCAGGAGCGATTTCTGAGAACAGAGCCAGGAGTAACCCCTGAGCACTGCTGGGTGTGGCCCCAAAGCCAAAACAAACCAAAACAAACAAACAAAAAAAACCCTCTGGTAATTGGAAAATTTACTTGTTCATTTTCTAGGCAACTCAATGAGTTCTAGTTCTAGTTGGCCCAAAATGTTTGCAGAGCGTGGCTGGGGCCCAAGACCAGCACCTGGTGGCTTTGCTCAGTCCAAGTCTGAGATGTTCTTTAAGATTGACCAGAACCCGGGCCGGAGAGATAGCATGGAGGTAAGGCGTTTGCCTTTCATGCAGGAGGTCATCGGTTCGAATCCCGGCGCCCCATATGGTCCCCTGTGCCTGCCAGGAGCAATTTCTGAGCCTGGAGCCAGGAATAACCCCTGAGCACTGCCGGGTGTGACCCAAAAACAAAAAACAAAAAAAAAAAAAAAAAAAAAAAAGATTGACCAGAACCCAACTCCGATTCTTGCAGCAAAGGGCTGGGCAGCATTGGCACATTAAGGTCATGTGACTGGGTCGATTGATCCCAGGTGCTATCTATCCTCTGTGTGACACCGTCCTGGGGTCACAAACTGTCATTTCCGACCTTGATCTCCATGCCCAGTCTTAGCTTCTCTTCCACCTTTCACGCACGAATTCACACACTCATTCATTCACTCACTAATTCACTCATGACTCTCACACTCATTCACTTATTCATTACTCATTTTCTCATTCCCTCATTCACTATGCACTCACTCATTTGTTCACACATTCATTCACTTATTAACTCATTTATTAATCCTCTCTCATTTACTCACTCACTTTTTTCTGTACTTACTCCCTTTTCCACTCTCACTTATTCATCACTCATTCTCTCACTCACATTCACTTATGCGTTCATTCATTATTCAGTCATTCCACTCATTAACTTACTCATTTTCTTATTTGCTCACATTCGTTCAGTCACTCACTGGCTCCTAGTTCAACCATCTGCCAAGGGTGGCACAGATGGAGCCTTGACTGCTGGAAAGTTGTGGCACCTGTGTACAAGGCCAATGCTCTCCCAGGGCTGCTGCCCACCCCCAGCCCACCTCTTGTTGAAACGCCTTGGAATGGGGGAGCAGTAAAGAAGCCCTGGAGTTGTGAGTCCTGCCTGCTGCTCTGCCTGTGTCTGGCAGTCTGGTCTCAGGTCTAAGTTGGCACCGAAAGCACCAGGTTCTGGTGTGCTAAGCTGAGCCTCCTGGCAATTCACCCATCATGCAAGAGGAACCACAGACTGGGGTCTTTTTTTAAAGTTTGTTGTTTGGGCCACACCTGGGGTTACTTTTGGCTCTGCACTCAGAAGTCACTCCTGGCAGGCTCCAAGGACCCTATGGGATGCCGGAGATTGAACCCAGGTCAGCTGCATGTAAGTCAAATGCCCTCCCTGCTATGCTATTGCTCCAGCCCTGGCTAGGGTCTTCCTTACCTGGTATCCTACAGCTCCTTCTTTTTTTCCAAAGTCTCCCAGGAGGCCCCCCCCCCCACTCCTCCTTAAATATCAAAAGATGAACTCCAGCTCCCTGTCATTCTGGGTGATTGCCTTGATTGAAGACTTGCAGAAAAGCTGGGGTGTCTGGGGTTTGGGAATAACATTTCTTCTTCTGCCTACAACAGATCTGAGTCTAATCAAAACCCTTAATTAAAAAAAAATCTCAGGTATTTAATTTGATTTGCTTATTTGCATAATATTGGAGGACAAAGGGAAAGTGCTCTCAGGCCTCTGCTGCCAGCCCACGTGTCCCCTAGAAGCTGATTCATAATCGCTTAGCCGCACAGGGGAGGGCAGAGGGATCTCTCTCTCCAGCCACCTTCTGCGACTCTGGGGAAGGGGCTGGTGGTTGCTCTAGAGGGGGAGAAGAAATCTTCTGGAAAGAAGATTCCATAAATGCCTCTGCTGGAATAAAAGTTGTTCCACATTTCAACGGGCTGCTTAAAAATGCTGGAGTCAGGATGGAGCTTGCATGCGGCAGACTGGGGTTCAGTCCCCAGCATTCCATAGGATCTCCTGAGCCTACTAAGAGTGATCCCTGAGCATAGAGACAGAAATTAACCCTAAACATCAAAAACAACAACAAAAAAACACTGGAGACTTGTCCAGAGAACTTTTATTTTTTTTTATTTTTGTTACTGAGACTGTGAAAAGTCATGTCAGGAGCTTGAGGGGAGCACCTGGAGATAAACGAGGGGTTCTGTGGGGGATAAATGGCTGCCTGGACATTATCTCCTATTCAGGACACCTATTTCCTCCCTTGCTCCATTCAGAGCTCCTCACCGGAGTGCTCTGGAAGCACCTGAGAACCAACATTCAGAGCAAATGAGAGGGACACAGAGAAGATGGGAGGTCCCTTTGCTGCCCCTGTCTGTGGTCATAGTGAGTGGGGATCCAGATGGGCAGGAGCTCTCAGGTCACAGGGGTATTCAAGCAGTGCCAGGTAAACTGGCAGGTAGTTTGGCAGCTTGTATTCAAGGCGTCATGCTCACTAAAGGGCAGCTCGGAAAAACTGATTCCAGCAAGATACTGGACACCTTTAAGGATCTTCAGAAAAGGAGGCTCATTGGGATCAGACCTTGAAACAGTGTCTTTATCTATTTTATTATTAAGAATTTGGGTTGGGGGCTGGAGAATTAATACAGCAGGAAGGGCTGGGGTTCAAACCTCAGCCTCCCCTGCACTCCCTCAAGCCCACAAGCAGTGAGAGGTTCTTGAGCACAGAGCGGGAGTCAATCCTGAGCACCCCCAACATGTCCACCCAACCAAACTAAAGCAAAACAGAACAACAAAAGCAAAACCGAATCCTCGCGTTCAAGGAGATAATTTTTCTTCTAACAGTCAAAGTGACTGCTAAAAAGAGCTTCACTTTGTGTGTTTGAATTTTGAATTATACTCTTATCTGTAATAAAGCCCCAGCCAAGCACAGAAGGAGCATTATGGAATTATGGAAGAAAGGTTTTTAATGAACTCAGAAATTTCTACCTGCATTATGGAGAAGAACAGCTGATATCACTGATAGCATTTGAGAAGAAATTTTTATTTTAACCACACCTGGAGATGCTCGGGGTTATTTTTGTCCCTGCACTTAGAAACTACTCCTGGCAGGTTCGGGGGGACCCTACAGGATTCTGGGGATGAAACTCAGGTTGAGCATATGCAAGGCAAGGGCCTTACCCACTGTGCTATTGCTCCGGCTTCTTAAGAAAGAATTTTGAAGAAAGAAGCAGAATATTGGGTCTGTCCAAGTGGAGAAACAGGTGAGCTCCTTCTCTTGTCCTAAGTACAAAAGGAGCTGATTCGAGTGGCTCTTAGGCATTCCCTTCACAAAGACCTTGGTACCCCATCTGGCCTCTTCTCCTCAACACCCTGGGCTCTGAGGTTAATCAGAGACAGGGAGAAACCCCGCTGCCTTCTCCCAGTGACATCTCTGGCATCCGCCCTCTATCATATATCATGCCCTGCAGCAGGCGACTCGAAAAGATCTGACTATTAGCAGCTTAATTGCCCTTGAATATACAGTGCCCGCATGCAGGGCACATTGCTGGCAAGCGGTGCCAGCCTACAGTGAAGTCAGGGAAGGGACCGCTGGGACTGCCGTGCACTAAAGTTTCCAGGAGGAAATCAAAGAGGATGGATGGGGCCACTCCGGGAACTTTTAGCAGGGCACAGCCAGTGCCAGAGTGCTCTGTGTCCCCATCAGACCCAGGCTTAATGTCAAAGGCTAGTTAGTAGCTGGAAAGAGGCAAAAGGAAGGTCCACTTCTACCTACTGAGTCTTTTAATTAGAGATGGCAGAAGAAATATCAGCACTGGGTGGGGAGGATTTCACTTGTTCAGTGCAAAAAAATGACACCCGAATTCATTGTCAAGACATCCCCAGGGCCTGGGATCCATAGTCCACTGAGTTTGGAAGGCAGCCAGGATCAAGCCAGCTAAGATCAAAGGGTCCTGTCTCCTCCCAGAAGCTCTCAGGGGTATCTTGTTTCTGTACTTTTTGAGGGGAGCCAGTATCTGGCAGAGCTCAGGATTCACTCTTGGTTCTGTGCTCTGGGCTCACTCCCAACTCTGTGCTCTGGGCTCACTATAGGCTCTGTGCTGAAGGCTCACTACTGGCTGTATGTTCTGGGATCACTCCTGGTGCTGCCCAGGGGCCCATATGTGGTGCTGGGAATTGAGCCAACACTGACCACATGTAAGACAAGTCCCTCCCCACTGTCTCCTCTCTCCAGCTGCTCTGGAATTTCTGGCCTCTGGTGACAGCATTGCCAGGGCAGCTGTGCCAAAGGACCCTTTTGTTTGGGGGCAATTCTGAGCCGACCAGCTGGCCGGAAGGACCAGAGCCTATCGATGCTGAGTCTTGTAGCATTGGTTTGGGCTAGCTTGGGGTGTTAATGCCCATCAAAGAAAATGATGAATTCTGAAAATTGTTCCAAAGTGCTCGGCAGAAAGGAAGAGTCACATAACAGTGCCATGGATGATCTTCTGGCCTTTACAGAGAGGCTGGCTAGGTATGTTTTTTGTCTCTTTCCATGAGTGGGGCTAGAATAGGACCCTTAATGCGTATAGGGATGTGGCTTGACACACTGACCAGGGCATAGTCCAGGCAGCCGCCTTAGATGCTACAAGCCCAGACCAGGCTCTGTCCCTGAGATATAACAGAGGAGGAGAACTTTGGATCCTTTTTGAGGGGGCCAACATTGAGCAGAGCTCAATCCTGGCACTGGAACTGGGGAGAATTGGTAAGTGGGGTGCTGCCAGTCTGGAGGTTGTGAACAGAATTTTGGGGCTTTTCTGGACAAGGTGTGATGGGCAGAGCTGAACCCTCTGTGGGGAAGTGGCCGAACGTGGACCCTGAGCTGGGAAACTGGACTTTCCTTTGGTTCCCAGAACTTCAAGAACTGCGTGAGGGCACGTGACTGGGTTGGCTTGGATGGATTCGTGATGGATTCGATGCTGTTTTATGGAAGATCTGGACTTGAATGTCCACAAGGACTATGTGCTTGTAGACTCACTTTCTCATACTCATTGTATATTCTCATGCTCATGGTTAATAAGGTAATAAAGACTTGGAAAATTATATTGAAGGACTAGAGCAATTGCACAGTGGGGAGGGTTTTGCCTTGCATGCAGCTGACCTGGGTTCAATCCCCACATCCCATAGAGTCTCCAGAGCCTTCCAGAAATGATGCCTGAGTGCAGAGCTAGGAGTGAGCCTGGAGCACAGAGCCAGGAGTAAGTCATGAGCACCGCTGGGTATGTCAAAAATACTCCCCTCCCCACAACAAAAGTAAAACACCTGCACTGAGAGTCAAAAACATAGAACATAGAATGAGGTATATGGCTTGCTTGGGGCCAAACTGGTTTTAATCAAGAGCTACCAGGTATAGCCTTGGAGGCCTCTGAACTCTGCTGGCTCTGGCCCAGGTCATGCTTGATACAACAGGCCCAGCAGCATGGCACCCTAGAGCCCTAGCAAGGACCTACTGACCAAATTGGCTGAGAATGTTTGGGAAGCCCCAGGCCCAGTGACTTCCACCTGGAGACCCTTCCCTAGCCCAGATGTGCCAGACTGTGCACTCTTGTCTTTATATTTTGGGACAGGTGGTGGAGCTTCTTTAGATCACCTTGAGGTGATCACCTGGGCAACATTTAGGACCAGAGGTCTCTTTTCTGGAAATTTAGAATTTGAGCCACATCCTGTCAGGGCTTACACCTGGCTCTGTGCTCAGGGGTCACTCCTGGTGGTGCTCAGGGGACCATATGAGGTGCCTGGGATTGAACAGGGGTCAGTCACACACCAGATAAATGCCTTAACCCCTGTACTATTTTTTCCATCCCTTTTGTGGAAGTTTAAAACAAACCATTACAATTATTTACTGTTGTGGGACTCTCTAGTTTTGTTTTAATTTTCCTTATTGAGTTTAGGGAACTGGTGGTTTTCAAGAATTGGTTCATTTATTTTTTTTATTTGTTTGTTTTAGACCATACCCAATATTGCTCAGACCTGATTCCTGTCTCTGCGCTCAAGAATCACTCTTGCTGGGGCTCAGGGCATTAAAAATAGTGTGTGTGTGGTCAAACCCAGATCATCTGTCTGCAAACATCCTGCCTGCTGTGCTTTCTCTCTGGCCCTGAGTTCTCTCATCTGAACTATGGAGTTTATGTTATAAAACAACTCAGAGAGTCCTTGGTTTAGGGTATTTTCCTGGTTGCCCAGCAAGGATTCTGCTTTTTATCTTGGTTTTTGGGTCACATTTGGCAGCACTCAGTAGTCACTCCTGGCTCTGTGCTTAGAAACTACACTATACATGGCAGGCTCAGGGGACCATATGGGATGCTGGGAATCAAACTTGTGTCGGCTTCATGCAAGGCAAATGCCCTTCCCACTGTGCTATCGCTCCAGCCCTGCATCTCCCTCCTTGATAGGGCTCTTCCTGGCATCAAGCAGGGACTCTATTCTCCACTCTTTCTTGGTCCAGCTTGAAGGTTATCAACATTCTTTTTTTTAATTGTTAAATTATCTTTATTTAAACACCGTGATTACAAATATGATTGTAGTTGTATGATTACAGTCATGTAAAGAACACCCCTCTTCACCAGTACAAGATTCCCACCACCAATTTCCCAGATCTCCCTCCTCCCCACCCCACCCATACCTGTACTCGAGACAGGCTCATTCATTCACATTGTTAGCATAGTTCTCAGTTTAGTTATTTCTCTAACTGCACTCATCACTATGTGGTGAGCTTCATGTCATGAGCTGTTGCTTCCTTAATTTGTCCTCTTTGAATTCCCGTAGCCCCCCCATCCCCGGTTAATATTGCTTTTTAGTTTTTGAAGGTTCTCCTCTTGTTCCAAAATCCCCAAGAGAAATATTTGCTGCTGTACTTCCCTGCCTCCAGAACCCTGGCTGCTGTTATGTGTTATGCAGAAAAAAGTCAACTATTTTCCCAACGGGTGTTTCTCCAACCACCCCCATGTGTGCTGCTGAGAGAGACCGAGAGTGGAGATTCTTGCTGAAGGCTCTGTAATTTTGTGGCAGGGCCTTGAGGCGGCCCCCCAGGGTGAAGGTGTGTGTGAGGGAAGAAAAATACAGGCAGAACCCCATTCCTGTACAGCCTCAGAGACCGTTATATAAAACCCTTTATTCTAGGATTTCAGGGTTGCCTCCAAGCCAGAGTGAGGAATGCTTCAGACCATCTGAACCCCCAGGGAAGGCTCCAGGAAGAAATCAAACTGTGCTCCTGATCCTGTCAACAAATGCATAGGAGAGGACTGGAGTGTCCCTTACAGCTGAGAAGGAGTTTGTTGAGAGTAACTCTAAAAGACGCTAGAGAGGTCAGATCCCAAGATATAGAAGTCACTGGTGAGGTCAGATCCTATGCGAGTAGAGCACTCTCAAAGAAGAATCCACCAGCCACTTCAGGAGAGTAACTCCATTCATTGTAGGTGGGAATTGAATATTTATATTAAGAGAGATAAGATCTGTATTTTGTGTCAGGCAATCAGGTAGGATGTGAGGGGAGATTACAACAGAGTGTATGCTTCTGTGTTTAGGAAAGAAAAGGTAAGATTAAAAAAGGGTCATAAAACAGGGTGTATATTTTAGGTGATTAGCTACAAGTAACCTCAATCTTAATTCCAACCCTAACCTCAACCTAAACTAAACCCCATTGCTAACCCTAACCATTGGCCCAAACCTAACCCAAAATTCAACCTTAACCCAACCTTAACTCCTAACCACAACTTCAGCTCTAACCCTAACCCCAAACCTAACAGTGAATCCAACCCTAACCCTAACCCTAAATTCATCCTACACTACAACTCAAATGCCAAAAATTATCCAAAGCAACCTCAATCATCCATCAGTCATGTCCCTCTTCTTGCTTTATAATTAATTTGTCCTGTTTCTGCTGCCTCTGTGCCGGCTTCCTCAGTGGCCCTGCCACAGACATTGTTAGTCAGTATTTCAATCTTTGTATTTTCTTGACTGGCTTTGGCTCATGAGCAATGTCAATTTGGACCTGATCTGTAATTTCCGTAGGATAAATTCTCCCACAGTGGGTTGGGTGGGCCAGAGGAGGCGCGGACATGAAGGCCTCCTCACTTGTTGCCAAGTGGCTCTTTACAAAGGGATGGAAATTGCATTTTCATGGGAAAGAAAGGACATTTTTCCCAGTGATTGTGAGTTTCCAAATCTTTGCCAAGTTCTGTCTGGTAGATCACAGGGAGGAGAGTTTCATGTGGTAATTGACTAGTTGTTCTGCCGGAAGTGGATGTCTCGTCCTTTGTCCGTTGTTCTATTGGGGTGTTTTTGTCCTGGCCTGTCTCATAAAAGATATGTTCTAATTAAGACTCTCAGAACTCTGGAGACAGGCTTGGATTAGGCCAGGCAGAAAAGGGGGCTTGTTGAAGGTGGCTGTGACTTCCCAGGAGTCAAGGAACAGGGGACCCCCAGACTGTGAAATCTAGGGGCTGGTTCATTTATATTGCCCCTGGGGGAGATAAAAAAGGGAGAGAGAGAGGGAGAGAGAGGGGGGAGAAAGGGAGAGAAGAAGAAAGAGGGAGAAAGATGAAGAGAAGAAGAGAGAGGGATGACAGTAAGAAGAGAGGGAGGGTATAAGGGAAGGAAAGGGGGAAGGAGAGAGGGAGAAGAGGCTGGTTGGAGGCCTAGTCTTGGGTGCTGGGCTCAGAGGCTGCAGATCCCTGAACTCCCACACTGAGGTCTGAGAGCTAAGGAGGTCCAGTGTTGAGCCTGCTCGGCTACCCGTGACCATCCTCCTTCTCCACACAAGCTGACTATGACCTCTTTCGTGCCTGATCCTGGAGCACTGAAATAGCCAGAAAGGGGAAAATTACATAGGAGAAAATACAAAGGAAGCTTCCGGGTTGCAGGAGCCCAGAGGTTGCAGGAGCCTGTTCCTGCAGGAGCTAGAACCTGGATGAAGGCTACAGACCAATAGAGAAGCCAACACAGCATCTCAGCTGCATGAAGGGAACTTGGTCCTGTAATTTTTATAAGGTCTCTGGTTGCCATAGTAACCCAGAGCAGTATTTAAAGATCTTTGGTTTGATTCCTTTTGTTGACAGATGGATGGATGGATGGATGCATTATGGATGGATAGATGAATGGATGGATGTGTAAAGAATGGGTGGGTGGTTCGATTGATAGGTGATTGATGGGTGGGTGTATTGATGAATGGGTGAATGGATGGACAGTTAAATTGGGAAGATGGGTGGCTCGATGAGTAGACGCAGGGATGAATGGGTAGGTGGATAAATGGATAGGTTGTAATTGAATGGATAGGTGGGTGGATGAATGTATGGGGGCATGGAGAATAGATGGGTGGGTGGATGTATGAGTGGGTTGATGGGTGAATAGATAGATGGATGTGTGAATGAGTGGATGAATAGGGGTAAGGATGAATGGATGAGTGGGTGGGTGAGTGGATGAGTGGATACCTGAATGAATGGATGGGTGGATAGATGGATATGAGGGTGAGTGGGTGGATGGAAGGGTAGGCGAGTGGGTAAATAGAGGGGTGGGTGATAGGGTGCTGACCTCCCTCCCTTGCCCTAAGTGATAATGAATGAGACCTTGGCACTGAAGAGTCTGTAAGGCTGCTGTTTCCCTACAAGAGCATCTAAGTCTTTGCTCTTTCTTTTGGAGGGGGATCCATCCCTCTGAGTTCCATTCCTGAGATGTCCACTATAAGCCTGGCTGGAGGCCACAGGGCAATATGGCTGGGTCTTTTACAAGATGCCATGATCCTCTTGGGGTGAAGGGGGACCAAGTGGAAGATGTGGGCTGGGATCAGGAGGGTCAGGGTGGGGACAGAAAAGCCTGAGGACCTTTTGGGCCTCTGTGTCCTTTCTACTAAGGGGATGGCAGTTGTGAAAAAATGCTAAAGTGGGTTTCACTGGCTTGTCCCTTCCCCACTCCTCCATGGCCCAGAGTAAGATCCTGGCAATGCCTTCTATGGCCCCTTATGCAGCTGATCTCTGTAGCTGCTTCTTTAGCAATGGGGCATGACCCATGGGCTTCCATCCAGCCTGATAGTGGACATCTCAGGGACTATATTGTCCTAGGGAGACCCCTGAAAGTGGAAGTTTCTGGAAATCACCTCCTGTGACCCTTCCTTCCAGGTCCTGGTCCCTCTGCAGAAACTGCGGCCCTGTCTTCACTTTGGCCCCCTGAAATCTCCTTCACTGTCTCAACAGTGCCCTGGAACCAGCCTGTGAGATGGGAACCTTGAGGACTCCCTCAGAGAGACCCACCTGCTTATGCCTCAATTTCTCTGGGGGAACATCATGAAGCATCACAGGAGGGAAGTGGGGGTGGGATGAACCAGCTCTGGGCTTAGTCAGGGACTCCCGACAAGCTCTCTCCAACACTCTCACATCTGCCTGCACAGGAACTGGACAGCTGTGGTCCAGGCCAGCTTGGGGTGAGGGTGAAAAGAAGGTGAAATCTGAGGTGTCTGAGACTATATAACCCCCCCCCTGATCTCTATTACTGTCCTGATCCCTGTCCCCTCCCTCTGCCTCATCCCTGTCTCCCCATTCCTATACCCCCATCCCAGCCCCCATCTACCAGGCCCACCACAAGTACAGCACTCTAGTGGCTGGGACTGGGGGTCCCTTCAGTTCTGGGGAGCAGGGTATGATGATTCACCTTCCATCTCCAGAAATAGTCTGAGAATGTTTCCATCCCAAGCGACCTGTCTGTCTGTCTGTCTGTCTGTCCATGTCAGTGAGAAGAAGACAGATGATGGGCAGATTGGTGCAGAGAAGCCATGGCGTGCTTGTCTGGTCGTCTTTGGAACACAAGTTTCAAGAGGGTTTGGGGGATCAGGGGTGCATGCCGAGGTGAGGGAAGGTGCTGTACATCCACAGCTTCACCGTGCTGCCCCCATTTGCTGGCAACTCCTCTGAGAAGAGACTTCAGAGGCGCACATAAGGCACCGAAACTTGCTAATCGGGACAGATCTAGCAGTCTGTGTTGACAGAGCACAGATGCTATTCCAGAAAGGACCACTAGATAGAGCCTGTCTGAGGTGTTGGACACCAGGGGCGTCTAGAGGATGCCCAGGGGCACCCAGTGGGCTTCCAGGGGGTGTCCAGGGGCATCCAGGCGGTATCCAGTGTCCAGGGGTTCTGTAGCCACTGGGTTTTCTCAGAGTCAGTCTCTTGGTGGGTGCCCCTACTCCTTTTTTAGCCAGTCATTTCTGCCCCCACTGGGTGCGGCGGGTCTGTGCTGTATTGATCCAGCCCAGGACAGAGTGGGCAGGAATGAGGGGTGAATTCTGGGCATCTGGCCCACCCTGGTCCTGCTTACCCAGAGCATAAAAGAGTTTTCTTCAGAATGTGACCCTGTGGATTTGTTGTTCTTAGTGTCATGGTAGCACTCTGGCAGTGCTCTGAGGTCCCTCCTGGCTAGTATGTGGGTACTTGGGTCACGCCATCTTCGACCCTGTGACCTTCTTTAATTTACTCTAATCTAATTTAATTTGGTCTTTGAGCCACACCCAGCCATGCTCAAGGGTCACTCTTGTCTCTGAGCTCAGGAATCACCCTTGGTCCACAGTGATGCTGAGGATCAAACTCGGGTCAGCTGTGTGCAAGACAAATTCCCTCCCTGCTGTGCTGTTGCTCCAGCCAAAGTAGAGTTTGTCTAGCTGGGCAGGTTCAGGTGAGCCATGTTGAGGAGTCCCTGGCCCAGTGACTGGGATCCTTAAAGGTGGGTGACTGCATGACATGTCAGAGATTCAGAGGAGGGAGTAGAGAGCAGAGCCTGAGCACAAACCCAGGGTACCCAGAGCATCCCAGACAGGTTGGGATGGAAGGGCCTCCTTGTGCCCCCAAAGTGCAGCCCCCAGACCCAACCTGTGTCCTGGACTGCAAGGGATGGGTGGGGACTGAACACCCTGTCTACATGGCTGATCTTGCTTTGCTTGTTTTGGTTTAGATTATGGGCCAACAATGGGTGCTCTCTGCTTACTCCTGGCTCACTGCTCAGGGATTACTCCTGGCTCAGTGCTCAGGGCTTACTCCTAACTCAGGGCTAACTTCTGGTTCTGTGCTCAGGACTCACTCTGAGCAAGGCCCAGGGGATTCTGTGGTGTTGGGGATTGAACTGAATTAGCCATGTGCAGGTAAGTGCTATCTCATTGTACCATCTCTCTGGTCTAGCTTGTCTAGTCCTGGGCTGCTGCAGGCACTGAGGACTGTGAGGACAGGGCCAGGGGTCCAGGGGCAGCCTGAAGGAGGAGTGGCCTCTGGAGCTGCCCATCTGCAGGAACCTGGATCCGGGTCACTTGGACTAGCCCTGCGGCCTCTGTGGGCACAGCTGTGTCTGGCCCTGCTGACCCCCACGAGGACCCTTGCCCTGGAGCCCTGAGAGGAAGAGAATGAGTGGGGTGAGGGTGTTTCACAGCTCTCCCTGCCTGCCTGCCCTCCTTAAAGGTAGCGGTATTCACTCATTCTCAAGAGATGCAGGAGCAATGTGGAGGGATTTCCTGTTTCTCCCCAAAACTGAGTCTCTCTAGCAGAGACCTTACAGGATCAGAAGCTTTGCAGGTGGGACCTGGACCTCCCCAGTGTGAGATGCAGGGGGACTGGTGTGACGGGACAAGTCTCATCATCCTTCACTTTATCCTCGACCAAGAACCACATTTTAGGGGGATTTCGGTCTCTACACCTACTCCCAGGAGCTGGGACTCAGGGTAGACTTTGATCCGGAAGGAAAGCCCAAGAGAGCTGGACTGTGAGCTGGACAGGTCATCCTGCCCCGGTGAGGCTGAGCTGACCTGCCCCTTCCTCACTGCTCTGTTCCGTCTCTGCTGTTTGGAACCTTCTATGGGGTTTTTGTTTGTTGCTGAAAGATGGCCTCCAACAAAGAGATGGGATCTGTGAGCTGCGCCTTCATTTATTTTCACCTTTTCTCCTCCTTTGCAAACCCCTGTGTATCGCATTTTGTTTACCACAAATTAAACCCGGCTGATTGTTTACCGACCACGGCCCCAACTGCCTTCTCCTCAAGGTTTCTTTTTTCCCCTGGTCCTGACAACCTGGGATTCATTTGCAAGAGGCCCTAATCTGCATGAGAATTATACAATTAACTTTTGATTAACCACCTCCTTCTTTCTGAGACCCGCAGTGGATCGGAGACTTCGCATTTAAATAATTTCCCTTAAATTGGGAGCAGGCCTTTCATTAAACCGGCGGGTTTGCCTAAACAACCACATTTGGAGATAATCAGGGTCAAAACAATAGGCGAACCGGCAGGGCTCAGATGTCATCTTTAAATATAACAGTGGAGATAAAGGCCCCCCGATTGTGGCTTATCAAAACACAACAAAATCAAAGCGCTCTCTTGTCTGAGGCTTGCCCAGAGCCCCCGCGACGTGCCCGCTCGGTTGGCCTTGGGAGGGGGCCTGTCCCGGCGCACTGGCTGCGTTACATCACGTAGCGCTCTTATCTCCGCGTCTGACAATAATTATCAGGGAGAATATCCTTAGAATGACTTTTTTGTGATTTTTGTGCCTCCCCAACACAAGGCAGGGGAGATAAGGGCGCCCAGAGAAAGGCGAGAGTCTCCCAAGACTCCCCAGAAGCTGGTTCTTCGATTAAATTTGCTCAGCCACCCCGGTGCAGTGGAAGCAGAGGGAAGAAAGCCGGGAGCCTTTTATACCGGGTAATAATAGCCCGAACACAGCCTCGCTGGCAGATAAGATCCATTGTGGGAACAAAGAGGCATATTAGCGGCGCTGCAAGAATATCTATGAGCCAAGTTTCGGACCTCGGCCTCTCCTTGCTGTACCTGATTCTGCAGGCTGGGAGTTTACTGAGGCCCAGAGAGGCCAAAGGGGCGAGTTCCAAGAGTGCGGGTTTCCCTGGGGTCTTCCAGGTCAGCACTTTGCTAAGGCCAAGGTCATTTCCTTGGCTCTGAGGGTCTCATCCTCTCAGTTCTGTCCTGCCTGCGAGACCTGACCTTGGATCTCATCTCCCAGGAGACACAGCAGAGGTCAAGTTCAAAGGACTTGTTTCTGCGGGTTAGTCCAGTGGTAGCCGGACTCAGGGGACACTGGCCTGTCCTGGCAGGAGGCAGGGGCGGGGGAGACCAGGGCAGTCAGGCTGAACTTTTCCAGAGCAGGATGGGGGGTGCTGTGAGACCCCCCTCTACCCTGTCTTGCCCTGGGCACATCCCTGGGAGCTGCAGGCATATGGGCCGTTCATGTCCGGTTGAAAGTGGAAGCCTCAGCCTCAGTTTTCCCTGGCGTGCTGCTGTGAGTTTCTTATTGCCCTCATCCTGCTATTCAATATTCCTATCATTTCCTGGGAATTTACAATCCAGTGCTGAGCTTAGGAGCTTTGGTCTCACTAGGAGACGAAAATAATAGGTGATACCTGAGGCCAGTGACTAAGCCCTGAGGACTGAGCGAAGCCAGACCCGTTTGTTGGCCTGGCATTCTTTAACATTCTTACCCACTGAGAAGGAGGCAGAGGCATCTTAAAGCTATGCAGACTGCTTTTCCTGTCAAATCCTTCACTAAAAGGAGCCATGTTTCACGGAGGCCTTGGCTAGGTCCTTCCCTTTGGAGTTCCTTCACCTCCTCTACTTGACAATAAGGGTTTCTACCTTCTGGGCCTGAACATCTCTGAGTCAGTGTGTTCATTCTGGAAGATGTCAGGGAACCTGGTCACCTCAGAGTTCTGGTCCCTGTCACTGTGCCATAAGGCACTCTTCAGGCTCCAGGGCTGGGAGAGCCTGTAGAAAGGGAGAGAATTTCCTCCTTGAACTGAAATAAAAAGGTCTGAGCCCAGCAATAGAGAGTCCTGTCAATCCAGCTTCCCTTTCTTGGGTCCAGCCATGAAACCTTTGTCCCTACTGTTCTGCCTGGGCTCAGCAGGCCCATGTCAGTGAGGCTTGTTCTAGAAGGTTCTGCTGAGACGTTCTGTCAGTGGCTCTGAGTGGCAAGATTGGATCAGCACAGGGGTGATCCTCTTGTCCCAGAGGATTTTGTTTTGTTTTGTTTTTAAATCCAGCTCTGTGGAATGGGTCACACCAATACAGGGGCCTCCTGAAAATGAAGCTCTTCAAGGCTCTCCCGAGACGTGCAGCTGAAAGGCTTCAAGTGTGACCCTGTTTCCTAAGTCTGTGGATCTGCTTGTATGCATGCACCAGACTACTCAGGGTGGAAGTGCTGCTCTACCCTCTCCAAGGTTTGGAAAAATGCTCTTGGGGCTACACTGGGTGGTGTGCCGTTGACATGAGGCCGATAAAGAATTCCTAATGCGGGCCCAGAGAGATAGCACAGCGGCGTTTGCCTTGCAAGCAGCTGATCCAGGACCAAAGGTGGTTGGTTCGAATCCCGGTGTCCCATAGGGTCCCCCGTGCCTGCCAGGAGCTATTTCTGAGCAGACAGCCAGGAGTAACCCCTGAGCATCACTGGGTGTGGCCCAAAAACAAACAAACAAACAAACAAACAAAAAAAGAATTCCTAATGCAGGTTTTGCCCAAGGCTTCTGTCCTGTCAGCTGGAATGAAACAGGGAGGACTGACAAGCCTGAGGGGAGACCCCCACATACCCTGGCCAGCAGTTCTGTGCATGCCCAGTGGAGGGGGAAACTGAGACCTCATCTCTCACAAACTCACTGTGTGGTTTTCGAAGGGCATCTCAAATTTCCCTGTTCTGGGGCCGGAGAGATAGCACAGCAGTGTTTGCCTTACAAGCAGCCGATCCAGGACCTAAGGTGGTTGGTTCAGATCTCGACATCCCATATGGTCCCCCGTGCCTGCCAGGAGCTATTTCTGAGGAGATAACCAGGAGTAACCCCTGAGCACCGCCGGGTGTGGCCCCCCCCAAAAAATTTCCCTGTTTTTCTCAAGACTCCAATTAACACCAGGCCCTGGGGAACTGGTCACCTCATGACTTGTCTGTCAGAGGCTTTTATCTGTGGCCATTGGCTTATCCTTGGGCTTGTCCTTGGGGTGGGTGGGCTGGGCTGTGGCACCTGATCCAGATGTGTGGTTCACTTCCCTAGTATAGACACTTTGTGTTAGCCCCCTCATAGCCTCAAAGCAGAATCTGGAAGACAGAAGAGAGGGCGGTTGGCACATGGAATCTGTCCCCAGACAAGTCACCAGACCTGGGTGGACAAAGGCAACATTAGCTGTGGAGGACAGGGTGGGGAGGGTTCCAGGCCCCCACAGAAGTGGCCAATGGAAGCCAGCAGGCACCTCTGGAATGTTCTATGCAGGGGTATGGTATGCAAGGTCTATGCAAGGATAGGGCTCTGGGAGGCTCTTTCCTTTGGGAAGTCCTTCAGATCTTTCTCAAGAATCTCTCAGACCCTCCTGAACCCTCTGCACCAGCCAATGACCCTCCTACTGCCTCAAACTCAGTGTAGAGAAAGCAGAAGCAGAGCAAAGTCCGAGAGAGCAATGTAGGATTCAGAGCAGATGCAGAGAGAGAACCAGAGGCTCTGAGCAGACTCAGCATCACCTTTTGGATTCTCCATGAACTGGGCTCAGAGCTGCTCTGGCTGTCAGAAACGTCAAGGAGATTCTCAGGTCAGACCTCAGCCCTTAGTCTGGACTTCCTGGCTTTAGCTCATCAACCCTGCTGGTTGATGCAGGAAGATGCGAAGGCAGTTGAGAAACAGTGACCTTGAGGCGAAGCTGCAGGGAGAATGGAGTGGCCAGAACCATGGGTGCTCTCGAAGGAGAGTGTGTGCATGGCAGGGAGGAGGGTGCAGTGCATCGGCTGGTAGGTCAGACCCAGGACCTGCAGCTGGATACAAGCTCTCTAATGAAGAAGTCCCCACACCAGGCACCGCTCAGCCATCTCCACCTCCTATTATAAAAAGTGACAAAAACCTAGGAAGGGCAAGTCCAGGACTGGGGAAATGGCAGTAATATGGCTTCTGGGCTAATTGATTAGCAATTAAGGCTGGTAATATTGTTCATTTTAATTGTGTTTCATCTCTATTTTGGTCATAAAGATTATTGTTTTGGATTATGACTTTCTCCTCCTGTACTAATTAACTAACTTGTGAAATTAAAGTGCATATTTTCACAGCCACCCAAATTCTATGCCATGCCCTCTTGTCATCTGTCCCCAACAGTACCACCCCAGGTCTCAGGGATGGTTTTATGCCCGAGACAAAAAGGGTGTCCACCCGGGGCCCCACCAGTGCTATTTGCTCTATTTATTAAGAAACAGAGCCTTTTTTTTTTATTTCTTTTAAAAAGTGAGGTTTTTAAGGGAGTGAAAGAAGCTGAAAGTTATTACAAGGAATAAATCTCAGCTCAGAGAGAACACAAGAAGAATTATGTGAAGAGTGGATTTTTAATTTTAAAGGGGATTTCCCCCCTCACAATGGTTTCTTAGGGGCTTTGGAGTGACCCCAGACTCAGGCACTCAGGCGACCATCTCTGAGTGACACAGTTCCTGGGACAAGCCTTCCCGTGGCCCAGGCCAACAGCTGGGGGTCCCAGCCGTCACCTGAATGGAGGACAGAGGCCTGATACTGGCCATCCTTGGGGTGTCAGAAAGCCTGACCTCTGGTCTCTATCCTTTGACACCTGACACCTGAAATTCTAGACAAGGCTTAGTGTCCCAACATTCCCCATTTGTGTGTGTGTGTGTGTGTGTGTGTGTGTGTGTGAGAGAGAGAGAGAGAGAGAGAGAGAGATGAGAGAGAGAGAGAAAGAAAGAGATCATGTCTGTGCATGTCATAGAGGTATCACTAGGGGCCAATGGGATTGCCCCAGTCTCTCTCTACATGGACCTGGCAGGGCTCTGTGGACCTTCTTCTTGATGCCCCAGGACTCAGCCCTGGTGACATGCCACTTGAGAATGAAGCCCAGCTGGTTCCCAGCCCCTGTCCCCAGAACCAGGCAGCAGACGATCACCTGCACTAAGCCACTGACCTTGGTCTCATGGCTGCACATAGATTCCCCTGCTCTCTTGGCCCGATCAGATGCTCACGAGCAAACGGGATGGCTGAGCTGCATATCTACTCTGTCCATGTTCACGTGGACTGGGACAAGGGCCATGCTGCTCAGGAAAGGTGCAGCGGTGCTCTGAGGGCCTTGGGGGTACCTACATTATTCTGGGCCACCCCAGCCACCCGCATTTGCTGCAAGGGTCCGATAACTACCTTCGCCTTGGCCCATTCCTTCCTGGTCTCATTCCATTAGTTTTTGTTTTGGTTTTTGGGCCACACCCGGCGTTGCTCAGGGGTTCCTCCTGGCTGTCTGCTCAGAAATATCTCCTGGCAGGCACGGGGGACCATGTGGGACACCGGGATTCGAACCAACCACCCTTGGTCCTGGATCGGCTGCTTGCAAGCCGCTGTGCTATCTCTCCGGGCCCTCATTCCATGAGTTTTAAGCAGAGAGACTATGCTGGCTTTGCTCCTGATCTTATTCCTGATCTTGCAAGCTTCTCAGGATCCTGAGATTCCCAGGGGACTCCTGATAAATTTGGGGAGGGCTCTCCTTTTAATTTCCAGTCTGACATTCACTAAACAATAGAATTTCTTATTTTATTTTTTTCTTTTTGGTTTTCAAGTCACATGCAGTGGTGCTCAGGGGTTCCTCCCAGCTCTGTGCTCAGAAATTACTCCGGGCAAACTTGGGGGACTCTATGGGATGCCAGGGATTGAACCCAATGTGGCCATGTGCAAGGCAATTGTCCTCCACACTGGTCTATCACTCCAGCCCCAAACAGTGGCATTTTTTTTTTACCACTGGCTTAGATCACTTTTCATTTCTTTCCCCATGTTTCAGCTTCAGTAGTATACAAACTTGAGACTCTTGCTAAATTTATTACCGGGGATTTTATTCTTTGTTGATGCTCCGGTGCCTCAAATCTTATTTTTTTTGGCTTTGCACTGTTGGCATCCAGAAGTAGGAGTTAATCTTGTATTTATCCCTTGGCTGGCTTTTGTGGGTTTCTTGTGAGTTCCTTAGGATCTCACGCCCACAAATTATAGCTTCTGCGCATGGGGACGGCTTTACTTTTTCCTTCCAAGGTGGGCGATTCTGCCTCTTTTTGTCCAATCTCACCAGCAGGAAGCCTGCACTATTGGATGAATATGACTAAGAATTCTCAAAAATCCAAGAACACAGACAGGTCTGTCCGTCCATCTGTCCATGGTACGTTGCTGAGGAGGGAAATCAAGGCAGTGGAGGCAAATAGACTCACTGCAGTGTCTGCGGGACTGGGCATCTGGGTGCTGGGTGCTGAGTGTGGAAGAGAGTGAAGGATCAACTTGGGCTCATTTCCAGGAGCTGTTCCAGAACCTTTTCCACCCTGACCTGCCTGCCTGTAAATCAAGCCAGACTGTGGAATTTTAATGAGACTTTTATAGAAATGTACCTTTAACTTCCCTCCTAACAGTCTCCCCACCCCACATTTATTTCTCCTGCATGAGGGGAGCCCAGGAGAGACTGTTTCTGTCCGGCCTATGCAGCAGGAGCCTCGGTGCTTCCTGAGAGCCTTTTTCTCCTTTCAGCCGCTTCCTTATCTGAAAAGGTTTCCCCTGTCTCCCTGCCAGAGCTTGTCATGCTTGAGAAAAATCACCAGTCGCCAAAAGTCAGAATTGTCAGCTCGGAAGACACCGCGTGTCTGTCCACTGGGTCCTTGGAGCCCTCGAGGTGCAGATGAGCTTTAGAAAAACCAGAAGGAGATAAAGAGATGTCGGGGTAACCCCCCTACCTGCGGGTTGGGCAGGGCTATCGAATAGGTCATCACTGGGGAAGGGCAGGGAGGGCCGACAGGTGTAGAGAGGGCACTCTCCCCAAGGGCAGGGGGTTGAGAGAAACAGGCAGTGCAACCTTTCGAAATAAGCACCTTGGGCTGAGCACCTACAGGGTTGGGGGGAGGGTGGGCTCTCAGGAGCTCCTGTTTATAAGGTCAGAGGTCGGCCTGGGAACCCCGTTCCTCTCTTTGCAGTCTCATTACTCTCCAGATTCCCCTTTATCTGGCAGGAAGATTTACCTACAGTTAAGATTCCTCCAGTTCCATGCCCATTAACTGATTTTGTCTACCCACTGGTCCTATGAGTCTTCAAAGCGAGAGGTTTGACAGGGGGAGAGGCAGAAGCAGTTTGATTTCTTTATTGTGGGGGTTTGGGGTCACACCTGGTGGTACTTGAGGTTACTCCCAGCTTCATGCTTGGGGTCTCTCCTGCTTGACCCTGGACCCACCGCAGGACTATGCGTGCGGAGCTTGGACTCGGCCCTTCTGTCTCCGAGAGCTAGAAGCCTTTTTTTCTTTTTTTTGATTGATTTGCTTTGGGGCCACACTTGGTGATGCTCAGGACTGAGTTCTGGCTCTGTGCTCAGGGATCCATACTGGAGGAGCTTGAGGCAGCTTATTATGTTGTGGTGCTGGGGATCAAACCCAGATCGGCCACATACAAGGGCAGAGCCTGTCTCAATGTTCTGTCCCTTATCACAGGAAGTGGCCATAGAAAAGTTTGTCAGTGCATCTGCCTCAGGGCAAGAATGTGGTTGCAGAGTGGGAAAAGAAGCCACTAAGGAAACACCAGGACTCAGGGGAAGCCCCCACCAAGGTGGTCCTCACGTACCCTCGGGATCATGGACATGTTCTTGGGCTTGACCAGCTTCAGGGTTTTCTGGAAGGGCCATGAGGCAATCTTCATCTTGCAAAAGGCCCCTCTGATTTGAGGCTGACTGACCTGGTGGTGGCTAGATGCTTGTTTGGGCAGGGTGGGCCTGGGGGGGTTTGGGAAAATCCTGGGAGAGCCTTGGGGGTCTGGGGCATTCTGGGAGGGTCTGAGGGGCACTGGGAGGCCTGGGTGAGTCTGGAAGGGTCTGGGACAGTTTGGAAAGGCTTAGGAAGATCTTGGGTGACCTGGAAGGGCCAGGAAGGGCCCTGAGTGGAGTTAGATGAGTTTGGCCTTGATTCTTCCACTTGCTCTGGGGAACTCGGGGCTCAGGTAATGCCTTTCATCCAAATGCACCCACCCAAGAAGCTTTGATCTGCAACTCCTAGGGTATGTGAGGGCCCAGAGATCTCCTTTACCCATGGAGGGGCACGGCCACCTTCATGTCTTCACAGCATCAGTCTGAGACTTACGGGCTGCCTGCACCTATGAGTGGTCACATCTGGGGTTCACTGTGTCACCACAGCTCTCATCATATCACTGTGTGACTGTGACTCAGCAGTCCTGCCTCTGGCCTCCCAGGCATAGGCATGGAAGAGCCAATTTGTACCAGGGACCTGGGCACAGCTAGCTGAGGAGCAGCTAGTCTCATTGATAACTCATCCTTAGGGCAGATAGCAAGTCTGGGGAGCAGTAGTGAACCTCGGGACTAGTCTAGGTCCAAGTCGATGTTGGGGACTTGGGGTTGGTGGCTCTAGGCTGCATATTTCACCCTCTGGCACAAAATGCCACACTCTATCTCACCTGCGCCAAGTCTGCATCTGTGCGGTGAGCAGAGATGCCCAGATTGCCAGGGTGAGGACAGGGCATGACTCATAGCTTGCACTTCTCCATGCCCAGAACTCCAGCACACAACTTTTTTAATTTTTATTTTTTTAATATATTTTATTTAAACACCTTGATTACATACATGATTGTGTTTGGGTTTCAGTCATGTAAAGAACACCACCCATCACCAGTGCAACATTTCCATCACCAATGTCCCAAATCTCCCTCCTCCCTACATGACCCCTGCCTGTACTCTAGACAGGCTTTCCATTTCCCTCATACATTCTCATTATTAGGACAGTTCAAAATGTAGTTATTTCTCTAACTAAACTCATCACTCTTTGTAGTGAGCTTCCTGAGGTGAGCTGGAACTTCCAGCTCTTTTCTCTTTTGTGCTGAAAATTATTATTGCAAGAATGTTTTTCATTTTTCTTAAAACCCATAGATGAGTGAGACCATTCTGTGTTTCTCTCTCTCTCTCTCTCTGACTTATTTCACTCAGCATAATAGACTCTGTGTACATCCATGTATAGTAAAATTTCATGACTTCATCTCTCCTGACAGCTGCATAATATTCCATTGTGTATATGTACCACAGTTTCTTTAGCCATTCGTCTGTTGAAGGGCATCTTGGTTGTTTCCAGAGTCTTGCTATGGTAAATAGCCAGCACACAACTTTTGCTCAGATACCAGCACCCAGGATCTGTCCCATCTAGCTGTGTGCTAGGACCTTCCTGGACTGATGAAAAACGCAGATGGAAAAGTCTTTGTGCTAAAGTTAAGGGTTTAATCTTTTGGCAAATTAAAAAGAAAACAAACCAAAAAATATAAATAAAGGCAACATAGCTAAAGCTGCCTGGCAGGGTGTCTGGCACTGGGAGGTTCAGTACAGTCAGAGCCCCAAAGTAAGAAGATTACAATGTTAAACCAGCATACAGAGGTGTTTTCTCACAAAACCCCCTGAATGGTGGGGCCTGGCTCCCTAATCTTGGTGCCATGGTCATTTGTGGGCCCAAGTAGGGGCCTTTCTGCCAAGCAGCAGGTCAGGGTCAGACTCAGATGTGGGATCATGGCAGAGAAAGGGCTCAGGGTTGGGCTGGGGCCTTTCCTGTAGCTCTTGTGTCCTTGCAGGTCACCCATGGGCTACTGGGTATGTCCATGCTGTTTCCTCCATGTGACAAGGGACTGGCTTGTACAGCAGCACCTGCATCTTCTGCACCTCCCTCATCTCTTGCTTAGGCACCCACCTCCTCCCAGTTCTTTCCTTGACCACCACATGGTCCACCCCCATGTGATGACTGAACCCACAACCCCTGAAGCCAGCAGCTTGCCATGTTATACTGGCTGTTGAGCAGAAAGTTGGACAGTCCGGTCTGAGGAGTGTGGGGGTTCCTGGCTGAATGAGGTATGGTCATGGCCACAGGCAGGAAGGTTTGCTCATGTTGCCCCAGGTGTGGGGTCACAGATGGGTGGGAGCCTTTGGAGGGGTTTTGGGGCTGCTGACCCCTGAGGGTCAGTCCAGGGCTGAGTGCACTAGCTGTCTAGGTAGCTGGAAATTAGGTGACAGCCCTTCTCTTTCTGCCCTGGGGAAGAGTTGTGTGTGTGTGTGTGTGTGGGGGGGGCTTGTCTGTCTGTTCTGGCCATAGATCAAGGGACCTGTCTCTCTGGGATCTGTTCATAGCTCGGGGGTCCATCTATCTGTCTGACTGGTGTCTGTCCATGGGTTGGGGAGCCCATCTGTCTGTCTGTGGTCTGCTCAAGCTGGAGAGCCTGTCTGTCTGTGATCTGCCCATAGCTTGTGTGTATGTGTGTGTGTGGGCATCTGTCTGAGATCAATCCATAGCTGGGGGGATATGTCTGTCTGACTGTCTATTATCTGCCCACAGCTGAGGGGCCTGTCTGTTTGTCTGGGGTCTGCCCACACTTTGGGGGTCTCGTTTGCCTGTCTGTCTAGGGTCTGCCCACAGTTCTGTCCCTCCTGTCCCACCCTTCTGCCTCCCCCTCACCTGCAAGTTCTGCTTCAGCTGCCAAAGGGTGAAGTCTGGGGGTGGGGCACCAGGAGTCTCTGGCCAGCTCACATGGAATCTCCCAGGACCTCATGGTCTGGGTCTGGGTGGCTGCTTCAGTGCTGAGAGCAAGAGAAACCCAACAGCAGAGTTTTCCTCATAGATGCCTGGTGCCAAAAGTGTCTGGGGACAAGCAAATTGGGGGTCTAAGCTCTGAAGAGGCCTCTCAGGGAACATGAAGTAAATGGGGGACCCCAAAGCCCCTTTAGCATAGGGCTGACCTGCACCAGCTCGGAGATGCGATTTGCCTTATAGAGTCTTTCCTTAAGCTGGGGGGTCGGGGCATCTCTGTCCTCTGCACCTGAGGCAGGGCTAGCACCGCACCCCAGGATCTCAGGAGCCTGTCTGTGTTCACACTGCTCCCACCCTGGCCCCCTGGATTTCAGGCTGTCTCCAGGCATCCCTATACTCTGGGGGCAGCCGCCCTCACCTCTGCTCCTGCTCCCCAGCCCCCCATTAAAACCAGCAGCCCGAGGGCACTCAGTGCTTATCTCCTCGGGCCACTGAGGCACAGCAGGGAAGCCCAGATGGTGAGGCACATGGCAGCACCCGGAGCTGGCCTTGGGGACAGATCCAGGCAGGCTCAATCCCCAGAAAAGCAGCGTCTGGCTGGGGGTCGGGCTGGGAGAGGGCGGCTCAGCCTGGGAAGGAAGCGAACTGGGAATCATTCCGCTGCATTGTAGGTGTTGACTTGGCCACATCCCAGAGTCCCCCAGATGCTGGGGAAGGAATTCGAGGCCTCTGCAGTGCTAAGAAGGAATTTGAGAATGTGTGATAATGGAAGGGAGGGCTCTGTGCCTCAGTTTACCCAGAAGGCCAGCCCCTCCCTTCTCAGAGGCAGAGGGACTGAGTGTAGCCGAGGAGCCCAGACCAGTGGTGGGATAAATTCCCATTCTTTTTTTTTTTGGTTTTGGGTCAAACCCGGTAGCGCTCAGGGGTTACTCCTGGCTCTATGCAAAGAAATTGTTCTTGGAAGGCTCGGAGGACCATGTGGGATGCCGGGATTTGAACCACCGACCTTCTGCAAGCAAGGCAAATGCACTACCTCCATGCTATCTCTTCGGCCCCTTAAGTTCCCATTCTAAGGGTCCTGATTAGACACCCCAGTGGGCGGTGCAGGATTCGGGCTGAAACTTTTGCATGTCCAAGACTATCCAGGAAGGTTCTCGACATTGAATGTGGACGTTTGGACAAGCTGCTGACCTGGTGTCATGCCAGCACTTGGGCCGGGAGGCAGATGACAGGAAAGTATGAGCAGTATTATAAAGTATGAATGGAAAGGATTATGGGGAAGCAGCGACATAGGGCAGAACCAACACCACATTTTTGTAATCGACATAACAGACACTGATTTCACAAGATGACAACGAGGATGTTTCTTGCTGGATCCTGAGATCCACCTGCCCTGGCCACTCCCACCAAAAGAATGATCAGGAGAAACCATGTAATCAGGCATAACACATGGCACTGAGGATGTGTTTGGCATGTTGGAGGTCTGAGTTCAAGCCCCACTACCAAATGGTTCCTCAAGTACCACTGACTTCCTGGATGGAGCCAGGGGACTCTGAACCCTGCAGAGTTAGACCCACAGCAGAAAAACAAAAGAGAACAGAACAGCCAAAGAGATGCTGCCAGACCTCTTCATTGGAATACTAAAAATATAAAAAGGAAAGAGATGAAATTGGAGCCAAGAGTAGGGAGGACATTTGCCTCCCCTGCAACTGACCTGGGTTAGATCCCCAGCACCCATAGAGTTCCTGGAGCTGACCAGGCGTAATTCCCAAGCACAGTGCCAGGAGGAACTCTTGAGCACCATTGGGTGTGGCCCTCCCCAAAATAAACAAAAATCAAAAACCTGAGAAGGGAAGTGGGACCAGAGTAATAGTACAGTGGTAGGGAGTTTGCCTTGCATGCAGATGATCTTGGATGGACCCAGGCTCAATCCTTGGCATCCCACATGGTCTCCCTATCCAGGAACTATTTTTAAGCTTAGAGCCAAAAGAAGGGAAGTGAGTCAGGATAGGTCAGAAGCGAGTCAACACAGGACAGTTGTGTTGATGGAACAAAGATACCGTGGAGGGTGATTCCCTTTTGGAAAAGAGCACAAGCTTCATTCTGATTTTCCTGGACAAAGTGGACATTGCTTTGCTGGTCCTCCATGACCAAGATCCGAATCTTGTTCATGGGATCTGGTGTCCCAAGTATCCAGTCGCAGGTCCTGGAGACAGGGCTCTCAGGCACTGCTGTGACTCTGATTCAATGCTGTGAGTCATGCAGTTTGTCTGGTCTGGGAGTGCTGATGTTTGGGACACTGACCACATGTCTTTGAATCTGATATTTATGTCCCCACACCTATGATAAAGCTTTCTTAGATATTTTGTATCTACAGAACTCATATTGCTGTAATTTTTCCTTGTTTTTGTTTTGAGGCCACACCCAGCAGTTCTCACGGCTTACTCCTGCCTCTACATTTAGGACTCAACTCCTGGTAGACTCGGAGACCCTGTGGGTTGCCAAGGATTAAACTCAGGCTAGCCTATGTGAAAGGTAAGTGCTCTGCCTACTGTCCTGTTGCTCTAGCCCCCATAATATACTACACTATTGAAGTATTGCTAATACTCTGCTGGTCAGAACTCCAGGAACATTCAATATGTTTCTTGATCCTTCTGTTACTTTGTGCAGAACTAGCCTTGGAAAGGGCTCAGCCAGGAGCCTCTGCTGTTACATGAAGAAAAGAATTTATCATCTTGAGAATTTTCATGTTTTTAATGATAAAGAAATTGAACATTGGTTACAAGAAAATCCAACGTGGTTCAATTTGATTGTTTTGTCTCCAAATTTATGATTTTTATATCTCAATATTTGACAACCAAGACTAGAAGTAGGTGGAGTTTCATCACTGATTGTACCTCCTACCCTCCCAACTACCACATCAGGGTCCATGTTTCTGACTTTGAGGCAGAGATGGGGTATGAACAGGTGTGACCTGGTGGTGACTCCTTCATGGGGGAAAGTTGGGGCTCCCCTGGGAGCCCAAACACAGCGTTTGCTGGCCTGGCCCCTGGGATACACACTGCTGGAGCAGATGCTGTTTTGGGGTACAAATTGTCCATAGGTTCATTAAAGTGACCTTCTGAAAGACCCTGAGGCCAAAAGTTCTTAGAATCTTCTTGGAGTAAGAGGAGAAAAACTGAGACCTACAGCTGGGGGTTCAAGGCCTTGGGGTCCCTGGTAACGTCTGGAAGCTATCTGTGCAAGAGAAGCATTTCCTGTGGTCCCTGGGCATCACCCTAACAGCCTGTTCACCCTCCTGGATCTTTTTTTCTTCAGTTTTTGGGTGGCACCACAGTCCTCACTTCCTGCTCTGTCTTTCTAATTCTCGATATAGGTGTTTTGATTTTGTTTGGGGGCTTTTATTGAGACACCATGCAATGCTCAGGGTTCACTCCTGGTTCTGCACTCAGGAACCATTTCTAGTGAGATTCAGTACCATATTGGATGCAGGGGATCAAACTCAGGTAAATGCCCTACTTACTACATTATCTCTCTGTTTCCTCAATCTAATTTTTATTTTCTTTGGTTTGATTTGGTTTTGGTGTTTGGGGCCATACATAACAATGCTCAGGTTTCACTGCTGGCTCTGTGCTGAGAAATCATTCCTGGAATGCTCAGGGAATCCTATGGGATGCCAGGGTTTGAACCCAGGTCAGCTGCATGCAAGGCAAATGCCCTCATCACTCTCATTCTGGATCTTCTGACTGGCCTCAGCCCTGGCCACACTCCCCTTCAGACCCTTGTGCAGGGACCTGGCGCTCCTGAGCTGAGATGCTTCATTCTTCTTCCTCACCGCCAGCCTCCAAGGAATACCCCTCATGGGGACCTGAGCCCCTGGCCTTTTGGGGGTGCAGGGAAAGCCCCAGGTTCTTCCAGACTAGCGATGGGACTTGCTCTTCCACTTGTGTAGACAGAGACGAGTTTTTGGGGTGAGCATGGGAAGAAAGGCGCCACCTCACAGGAGAGCCTTAAATTGGAGCCATGTATCACTGGCCACCATGAAGGATGACTTTCATAATTGCTTTAATTTTCTCTCTTGGTGCCACGAAGACCTTTATTACACACGAGTCTACAGAAGCACCTTTGATCATGAGAGGATTGAGGCAAAAACATGGCCTGACTTTGGAGATCACTAAGCAGGAGGGAACTTTCCTCCTTGGGGGTCAGTGGGATGGGTGCTAGAGGAGGCTCCCAGCTTCTGGGAGCCCTGTTTTTCACCTGAGCACCCACATAGGGGTCATATGTCTGGTGGTCTGTGAGATGCACTGGGATAGGAGCTAAAAGTTTACATAGTCCAACTTTGCATTTAGGGGAAGAGTTTGCAAAAGGAGAAAACAAAAGAAAATTAAATAAAACCCTCCTTTCCCCCAATCACAATAAAAAGCCTTTTTCTTAAAAAGTTGAACTAGAAAAACTCAAAGTCACCAAAGAGTTTTTTTTTTTTTTCTTTTCCCAGACTAAGGATGACATTCTTGGATCCTATGCCCTCAGCCAATACTTGGGCAGCCTGACACTGCTCTGGAATTCTCTCACACTTGCTCACGTAGTACGTCACATAGTAGGTCAAGGTGGGGACTGGTGATGGGAAGACCTGGGAGGGCCTATTCTTAGGAGTTTCCCCCTTTTGAATTGTTTTGGGGACACAGTGGACAGTGCTCAGAGCTTACTCCTGAGTCTGAGCTCAAGGGCCACTCCTGAGAGGACTCAGGGACCCTGTGGGGTGCCGAAAATGGAGCCCAGATCAGACCTTCCCTTATGTCATAACACTTCAGCCCCCCAACTGCCCTTTTCTGAGTGAAGGTCATGGAGAAGAGATGTACTTTGCTATGGCTAGTCCCTGTGAACACGAGTGCCCCACCTTCTGTCCCTCTGCATGGTCCCTAGTGGCACAGGTGAGGACCGAGCAGTCCAGGGTGGAAGAATTGCAGTGGAGAAGCCCGACAAATGCACGAGGCTGAATATTAGAACTGCTCGAGCTAAGTGCCATCATTACTATGGTCACAGGTCTCTGCTCAAATTCCCCTTCCCCATGTAGATCTCAGGGGCCAGGATTTAAAGCTGGTTATCAGCATCTTGGAGGGTTCATCTCTGGCTCTCCACTTGACTTCTGATCTGAGAGTTCAGAGGGCATTTGAGGCTGGGTTTTCTGGGGCCGGAAGGTGGTTGTGTTAGGATGGGGAAGTTTACAACATCCTGGTGAGTTCAATCATGCAGTGCCCTTAGTAGGGGCCCTCAGGGGCTGCATTTCCAGAACTCCCTCCTGTCTGAACCCAAGAGAGACCATGATTCCCTCAGAGTGTCTGGACAGGCTCCACTGAAAGGGTGTGCTGGCCCAAATATGATCACACCAACACTGTGAGCTCAAAGCCCTAGGAAGTGGGACCCAACGTCTTAGGACTTGTGAACAAATTCTCACCTGGGGCTTGAGAGAGTATGAGCTCAACTGTGAGGGGTATCTCTTGTGTCCCCGTAGAAGGACACAGCTTTCATGAGGCCCAGTATGGGCTGATCAGACAGGACAGAAGTGAAGGTCTTTGCTTTGCAGGCAGCGAAGTGGGGTTCGAGCCTGGCATTGACTGTTCCCTGAGCTCTGTCAGGGAATGCCCCCCTCAATCAGTTCCATATCCTCAGGCCTCACACTGAGCTGACACAGAATTTGGAGAGGCCCCTGTGGAAAAAAAAAATACAACCACAGGTCAGACTCTCATTGCGATATTGTGTCTTTGGCGAGTAATTAAGAAAGACCCTCTTTCCATGTGGGATTCCTGTGGCCACCACTGGGTGACTAGCAGGTGGGGGTCCCCAGTGTTTCTGCATGGGGGGTCTTCTCTTTGGGGTCTTTGGGGTTGTTCTCCACATTCAGAGCTGGTGTCTGCTGTGGTTCCAGTTCTGCTCTGACTTGCCTCAGAAGTCACTGTTTGTGAAAGCCCAAGGTGCCTTATGGGACAGTCGAGACTCACAGAAAACCTGCAAAGAAGGCCTGAGGCTGGGGACTGCAAGTTCCACAGTGGACACTGGGCAGAGCACGGACCTCTGCTGAGCACTGGGCATAGAGGACCCCTGGGTTCTGTTGCCTCATCCTCTGGTCAAATCTCTAATCCCAAGACCCTGTGTCGCTTTCATCCTCACAATGATATCAGAAACTCAGTTTGGAGGGTGCACAGCAACTTCCATCAATGAGGCCCATCCCAGGTGGATTCAGGGCTCCCAATGATGCTGGGGATCAAACTCAGGGCCTCATGCCACTAGGCCAGTGCTAGGCCAGTGCCCTGGCTCTCCAGCTCATCCCTGGCATTTCTTCAACTCTCTGCCACAGTGGTTTCTCTCAGCCCAGACCAGTTTCCAGAAGGATCTGTCCCTCCATGCCTGCCCTTGCTAATGAGCGAGTGTCTCATTAGACAGGATTTTCCCCTTTATTGCTCTTCAATCAAGACCAGGCTTGGACCCGGTATGTGTAAGGTAGTGACAAGGCAACTGGGCTGAGGGCTGCTGATCTGTGAAGACCCTAGTAAAATCTAGTGGTCAGGTCAGAGCCATAGCACAGAGGAAAGGGCCAACCTGGGTTCAATTCCTACATTATAGGGTTCCCCAAGTCTGCCAGGAGTGATTCTCCAGTGCCTCCAGGTGTGGCCCTAACAAAAACGCATAAATAAAATCCAGTGGAAAATTCTCTGCAGCAAATCTCGTGGAAAGATACTGAGTTCCAATGATTTTTATTTGTGTGGCATGAAAGATTCCTGGCTTCCTCCTTGTTTATTGGCCAAAGGTGATGAGTCAAAAGCTTTACATTTTCATTCTTTCTGTGAAAGGATTAGGACCAGTGGCTTTCAAATGTTTTTTTTTTTTTTTTTAATATCCAAAGGTGTTTATGGATATGATTGTTTAAGAAATCCAAGTGGGAAATTAATTGCTTGATGTGTGATTTTCGAGTTTAAGCAGAAAGGGTGTGCACAGTTCTGTCTGATGGTATCTGGAGATGGGTGTACTCCTGGAATTGATTTTTGGGTTCATAGGCACCAGCTCTGATAGTCTTTGTGGGGTGACCTTGCATTTTGATACTCTCAACCCCCCTCTGTGCCTTGGTTGCCTCTGGTGTCCTGAAGTGGTACCAGGGAAGAAATTACTACATGAGGAAGGGCGACCTGGTCCCATGTTTTGTCTCTGTAATGTGACTCTGACCTAGGGTCCTGCTGGCACCCATAGGCTGTGCCTCCTCATGCCAGGGCACACACCAGGGTTTCCAACTTGGGCATAGGGTAGGAGCCACTCCATGGGCCCCTATTCTAACTTCATGTGACAACCCATTTGTTTCACTTTGTCATGACACCTGGTCATGCTAACCCCTTGAGACACCACAGTTGTGATGCCCAAGTCAGGTTACTCCTGTTTTGACACCCCATTATCATACCCCAATCATGACCTGCACTCTGAGTGTGGCCCTGACAGGTCTCTGTGGTCCCGCATGGTCACAAAGCATATGGAGTGTCCTGGTCCTCTGAGCAGAACCTGGAGACTCATCTGGCCAGAACACAGAGGTCCAACCTTCCCGACAGCCTCTCTCGGTAGCCTGGGCAGTCCTGGCTTCTGCCCACCTGTGCCTCAAACCAAGTGCCTGCTGGGTGGCACCTTAGCCAGGGCAGCCTGCTGTGGGTTCTTCTCCTCATAACAAAGGGCATCATCTGGTGTGGCTGGCCAGAGTGGATAGTGTGTGGTATGCCTCATCCTGGAGGGTCCCGGGATTGGACCAAACCCTCTCCTGCACTCAGCCTGCTGGATCCATTGAGAATGAGTATTTGGCACCCACCCCTTCTTCTACAGGGGCTCCTTTCTCTGCTCAGTTTTGGGGTATCATACAAGGTACTTGTTTGGGCTCTGTGTTTCTGCCAGTGATTAACAAACCCAGGACCCATTTTTCAGCCTTTTTAGGCCTTTTGGTTCCAGAAACTCAACTCTGAAAGACTCAGGGTTTATCTTCCTCCTGCAGAGCTGGGTAGCACTAGGCAGGGGACTCATCCCTGCATTTCTGGGGCCAGGTTGTTGCCATCACAGATGCTGTCACCCTGTTCCTAGGAGCCAGGGGCTCATCCAACCCCAGCCTGGTTCCTGGCAGCTTTTCATGGAGGGAATGTTGGGATACCTGTAGGTTTAGGATAATAGGCTCCCCTTCATGAGATGTGACAGCCCTTCATGTTGGTGACAGTGATCGTGGGGTGAGCAGGATGAGGGCCTACAGGGGCTCAGCCCTGACCCACAGGAGACTGGTTATTTTTGATCTGCTATTTTTTTTTGTTGGCTTTGATTTTTGGGCTACACTTGGTAGCACTCAGGGACTAGTCCTGCTTGTACTCAGGGATCACTCCTGATGATCCTCTTAGGGCTCTGGAGACCCTATGAGATGCTGGGGATCGGACCTGTGTCAGTCACATGCCAGGCAAACACCCTTCTTGCTGTGAACTGTGGCTCCAGCCTCAACAAGTTGATGATCTGGACTCAAAAATAAAACATGCAAAAAAGAAAAAGTAAAAACAACAACAAAAACAAAAAATAAAACATGCAGCAGTGTGAGAAGACAATGGAAGTCCTCACTCATGTTGTCCAGCAGTGTTGTTGGGGGACATCTCCAGAAAAAGGGTCACAGAGGTGCCTGCAACATCCCCCTAGAAATAAGCAGATGTGGCTAAGAAGAGGTCAATGGGGAGGCAACTTCAGGCTATTAAAAGGCAGGGTGACCCACTGACCCCAATATGAGCCACCACATGGTCAGTTGGAGATGGTTTAGGGGAGAAGCATAGTTTGCCAATGAATCCAGAGTTTCCCATTAGATATGGACTCTATTAATTTCCTGTGGCTTCAAAGAGCTCAGTGCTGAGACCCATGTCAGGAAAAGGAGGATCGCCTTCTCGAGGGTGGATGAAAAACTAGGGCCAGGAGGCGATTTCTGCATGCCCAGAACTGGCCCTCCAGGAATGCAGGGGGCGAATGAGAGGCTGTCCTGAAAGAAGCCTGTCCAAGAGGCTTCCACTGTAAGGTCATTTAATCATGAAGGCTTGAAATGAGGATGAACACGAGTTTGTTACTTGGGAGAAACCCTTCGTCTGTGCTGTTGATCAGCTGTACCAAGTGGGCCAAGCTAGGCTCAGGGTTCATAAGCTGTGGCCACAGCTGCTTAGGGAGTGGCAATGGAGCAGGAACCTTCGAACATCCACATCACCTTCGAGATAGGCGAACTCCCCGAGGAGAAGAGGACTACTACATATTTCTCTGCTGGCCTGTGATGGGCGACCCAGGCTGTGTGGAAAGGACACATAAGGGGGAGTTCATTCCTAGCACCCAAGGGCACCCACCTCAGGCCGTGTATGTCACTGACATCTTTATGGAGCGTAGTGTCACCCCAAGCTTTGGCCTCGTTCTCACCCCATTAGTGACAAACACCATTTCTTTTTGTTGATTTAGGGTCTGGCCTCCTGATGGCTTGGATGGGGCTTGGATTGTGTGAGGAGCTGATTTAACGCCAGGAGCACTGACTGGCTGATGCCCTGACTCCCAGCCCCAGGTGGCACAGTCCAAAGGCCTTTGTCTCATCTACTCTAGCCCTGATGGCTTCCCACTGCTCATTTCCCAGGTTGCTCCGTCCTGGGCCAAGTGTGGTTGTCTTCCCCCTCTCTCCAGCTGCAGGTCAAGTGGACACCTTTCTCCACACAGGCTCTTGTTCCTAATCTGCAAATTAACTAAATAATCACAACTGCTAATTAGACAGTGTCAGGCCTGGCATCCAGAGGTCTGGAGTAATAATCAGCCTTTTATATTAACTTGGTGACAACCACTATTAGCTGATGTGATTCAATAATTCTCATACATGTATCCATTTTCAAAAGGAGCTCTTTGTAATTTTTTTTCTATTCTCCAGCATTTGCAACTGAATCTATTAATGCAAAGAGAACACAACAGTTTTATGTTACAAATGATGCTATAACAGGTAAGTAAGGGGATACGGCCAGATGCAGGGAAGGGAGCTGAGACTTTCGGGTTTCAGTTCTGCTGTCTGCAATGGGTCTGGACTGTGGGGAGATGGAGACAAGAAGTCCAAGTTTATGCTACAAGTTCCAGGTATAAAGGAACAGTCAGGAATAAACATGTAGGGTGAAGTGGCCGCTATGTGAAGCAGATTTAGAGTCGGACGAAGCTGGAACCAATGAGATGCAACTTTCCCTGTTTCTGTGGCCCAGCTAAACTGCCATTCAGTAATGGCACCTCAGTAGGTGCATTGGATTTATTGTCACATTGTCACACTAGGCAAGTGGGGTGCAGGCAGGGCGCCCCTTGCTGGGGAAACAGCTAGGTGCCTCAGTGTTGCCCACCCCCCTCTCTGCAGGACTTGGGGTCCATTGATTCATGACTGAATCATTGGAAGGGGTCCTGTTGGGGTTGGGTACCTGTGCCCTGGAATAGGTATTCATCTTTTGTCATTTTAGGGTGTAGGTCAGAGGGACAGAGGTGATGTCGAGGGTCCGAGGGACAAGGTAGTGTCACTTTTGGGGCAGCCAGAAAGTCCTCAGCACTTGGCTCTCACCTGTGCTTTGGTCCATCTGAGTCCCCCGAAGGGAAGGCCAGTCGTTGGTCTTAGTGTCCTCTATGTGGACATGGGGTGGAAGGAAGTGGATAAAGAGGAAGAGGAAGGAGGGAAACATAAAGGAATGAGGGAAGGAAAAATGAAGGGAAGGAGAGAGAAAGGGAGAAGGAAGGAAAAACGAAGAAAGGAGAAAGAAAGGAGGAAAGGAGAAGGAAGAAGAAGGTATAGAGGGAAAGAAGGGCGAATGAATGGGGGAAGAAAGGAAGGACAAATGGAAGGAAGAAAGAATGGAGGGCAGGCAGGCAGACGGGCAGGCAGGCAGGCTTTTTTCCTAGGGTCCAGGCCGTTCTTGCAGTACCGCATGTGAACACACGGTGACGTCCTTGGGCTTTCCAAGGCTCCGCTCTGGGTGACCTTCTACCTGGCCAAGCTACTTCCACCTGTACCGGCTCTGGGGCAGGGGAGGGACAATCGTGCGGGGCTCCTGGAAATCCTCTATGGTGCAGTCTGGGTGGTCCCTCCGCGTCGGGACAGCGGCTTTGTTTCTGAAGACCTTCAGGATGAGGCATTGTGGGGTTCCCGACCACAGGGTCCAGTGCTTGCTGGGCTCGGCTGGCTCAAGGCCTTGTGCTAGGGGCCCCCAAGGACAGTGCCTGGGCCTTGTGCTCCTCACCAGGCCCTGTGGCTCTCAAAGTGAGCGAGTGAGTGAGGGTGGCCACAATGTGGACCAGGGAGTTGTGGACCCGGGAAATATTGGGGAATATAGGGAAATGATAGGAAATATTGGTGAATGTCGGGGATTGTCGGGAAATATCAGGGAATATTGGGGAATGTTGTTGATAGGAAAATGGGGGCAGCAGGCAGGCAGAACTTCACCTTTTCTGGGCCCGGAGAGATAGCACAGCGGCGTTTGCCTTGCAAGCAGCCGATCCAGGACCAAAGGGGGTTGGTTCGAATCCCGTTGTCCCATATGGTCCCCCGTGCCTGCCAGGAGCTATTTCTGAGCAGACAGCTAGGAGTAACCCCTGAGCACCGCCAGGTGTGGCCCAAAAAAAAAGAACTTCACCTTTTCTCACGTGTCAGTCATAGTCTGAGCATAGTGTGTGTGTGTGTGTGTGTGTGTGTGTGTGTGTGTGTGTGTGTGTGTGTGGCTGGACAAAGTGTGATCCCTGTCTCTGCTTCTCCTGACCTGCTGTCTTTTGAACCCTGCTATAAGAAGAGATGTCCCTGCTATAAGAAAGGACGCCCAGGCCTTTCTCCTCCAGTCAAACATCACCTGGCCGCTGAGGTCCTGAGTGTTCCCCCCGAAGTTTGCCTCGTACCCTGGAATCTGTCAGCCTTATGGACTGCAGGAACAACTCTATGAATCTAGAGGTGGCATCTCTGGGTCTGCTCCAGGCACTGCGGGCAAATCTTGAGCCATTTTCTCACCCAGAAAGCAGAGGCCAGAGGAAGGGTCCTGGCCGGTTGAGGTGCCCGAGACTGCCATGGGACCTGGATTTTCTGGATGCGACAACTCTAACAGGCTGTGGCTCAGCAGTGTTCTGTGTTGAGGTTCCGGACCAACTCGGTCACTCTGACCTGGTCTGCGCCGATGAACTTTTGGAACTTCTGGTGATTTCGGGAAGGTCAGACTCAGCCTTGCTAGCCTCTGGCTAGGACCTGGGATGTGAAGTACAGCTACTCAGAGTCATCGTGAGGTTGACACTCAGCTCAAGGCTCTCAAGTCACATGGCCCTCCTTTGGGTGTTATTGGTCCTCTGCAGCCAACCCTGTGGACCCTCAGCCCTGGGCTGCTGTCTCTTCCTAGGACATTGGGTAGCAGGGTAGGGGACATGGGGAACCTGGGATCTAGGGAGTTAATTCCAGAAAAATGCATCTAAGATGATTCCCTTGTGCAGGACTTCTCAGCACCTCTCTCTGCCCCTGCAGGGTCCCTGGGACAGGGTGGAGATGTGTGAGGGTCCCACAGGGGTCTGGCAGTGCCTTTTCCTGCTTGAACTGTGCCCCAAGGCCAGGCTTGCAGAGGCCAAACTCCCTTGGGAATTGAGGCCCACAGGTTTCCTGGATTCTAGTTCCTTGGTGGAAATTACATGAGCAGAAAGAAGATCCTGAGTGGAAGGTGATGGCTAGGGCCCCTGGGCTTGAGAGTGACATGGTCAGCATCCAGGAGGATGATCCCCTTCTTACTCAGAAGCCAATGCTCCACAGGCATCTGGGGAAGGAAGAAGTTTCTCTGGGGAGAGGGCCATGAATCCGATCAGAATGGGAACATTTTCCCTAATATAATGAGGGAAGGTCCAAGTTACTTCTCCTCCAGCTTTTAGTTGTGGGGATCTAGGGCCCTGTGGGCAAGGATGGAGAAAGGTCTGAGCAGGCCCCTCACCCCAGGGCTTCTCAATCCTGTGTTTGCATGGGGGCTGGGTGAAGGCTCTGCAGGGACCCTTGAGACAACTCCGCTGTGCTTGTCCAACTCCAGGAGACTGATAGGCCTCTGCTGACCTCACCAACCACAGCCTTCAGGCCACCAGGCCCAGTGATTCCTCTGGAGTCTTGAGGACTCCCTCTGCATCTGCCTGTGACCGTACGGAGGGCTGGAGAATGCCACATACAGGCCAACAGCTGGTCCGTGAGATGGATCAAAGAGAACTTGTCCTGTTGTTGGTCCTTGTATCTACGTCGCGAGACAGTCCATCAACAGAATTGAGGACAGGATTGATCTTTTACTTATAATGCAGATCATTCAATGGATGGCAAAAGTGCTTTTAAAAGGGGCCCCTGGAATACTTTGAAAATATTAATTAGTGCGTTGAAGGGCTGCGCATGGAGTATCATAGAGTCTGCGCCAGGGGGCGGCTGGATGAATTATTAATATGGCTCCTCTCCGCCCCGTGCTTCCCACCCGATTCACAGGAGGCCTGTGGGCTGGGTTTCTATTTTATTCACTTACTGTTCATTTCATGTGAGTGGGGAACTGGGGATCCCCCAGTCTGGGGTCCCTGGGTCTGGAAAACAAGACCTATCCCCCAAGACTGAGTGCTCCAGGGAGGAGGGAGAGATGTAGGACATGACTGGGTTGGGTTAGGGGCTTTGCATTTCAATAGGAAACCATGTTGACAATTTTTGGGGGAAGCAATGCATAATTTCTTGGGGACTCACCTGCAGAAATACCAGCCTTGCAGAAGGAGGAGAGAGAGAGAGGCCAGAGCTCCACTGATCAGCTCCTGGATGCCACTTTTCTTGGACCCCTTAGAAAAAGCACTAGCTCCTCTCCACCCATTTCTCCTGTGCTGGCATGAACCCCTTAAAAATGTCCCCCCCCTTTAGTCCCAGGCCCTAACTGGGTTAGTGGTCACATTCCAGGCTGAACGCAATGGCAGCTTTCCCCCTTGTTTTCAGAAGCATAGATTTGTTGAAATAGAAACATATTAGTAAAAGCATTTCACTTGAAAATTTTTCAACTGATTCAATCAGGGATCATAGAAATACTCGGAGTTGTGCAAAAACGGAACAATGAGGATTGAGGGTTAATCTCGTTATTAGGAGCGTTCCTTGCCTTGGAAGGCAGCCAAAGCCTGGATGCGTGAGAGTGAGCTCTGAGACAGGACTGATATTCTGCTTTCATCCCTCCCCCCACCCCCCCACAAACCACTTCACACTTTGCTGTTGACCGGGTCCATTTCTCTTTCCTTTAAAAAAAAACACCAAAAAACCAAAAACAACACGTGCAGATGTCTTTGCTTTCTGGAAACCAGTAAAGAGGCAGAGTCCTTAATGACAGCAATGTGTGGATGCGAAGGAAGCACAGACGATCGGCTGAAACAGTCCATTTTCCACTTGAGCTTTTTACTCTGTGCGGGAGAGAAGCAGAGTCTCCCCAGTGTAAAAGTGAAGGGTCAGCGAGATGCTTTCATTCATTTGCCAGGTTTCAGGAGGAAAACGCTGGTTTCTAGCCCCGAGTGAGGGCTTGTGCTTGACCTTCCATGGGAAACATTGGAGCCAGCCACTCCCCAGGATCCTGGTGGGCAGAGGAAGACAGGGAGGGGAGTCAGATCTAGGGAAACCAACCAGCAGCGCCTTCTCTGCTATCTTTCCAGGGGCAACTGGATGAGTCCCTCTAGGCAGGACTGGGCCCCCGAGGGATGTGAGAAGCCACCAAGTATCTTGCACCTTCAGAGGTCAGAGTCTTTCTTTCCCTCTTCACTGGCCAGGTCTTACCTGTCAAGGAAAGACAGGAAGAGACATTTCAGCTCAAGGGCTTTGGAAAATTTCACCTCCCTGGTGCAATATTATGATTTGAAGCACTTTAACAGAACCGAGTCCAGACCAGATTGAAAAGAAGACAAATAGCTCTGGGGGCAGAGAGAGCCCAGCATGACCTCTGTGGCCATGTTTGCTGGACACTCATGTCTCTGCGTTTTTAGGAGTATGTGAGGCTGCATGGGTGGGTGGGTGGGGGGGACCCAGCAGTGGTGTCTCAGGCCTGAGAAAGGCAGGGTAGTAGGTTTCAAGGACAAAGGCTTCATGCTGGTGTGTCACAGGGCTTTGCTGGAAACCCCAAACTTTATTTTTATTTATTGTGTGGTGAGGATGTCAAGAATACGCATGGCCGAGCCAGAAGAACAAGGAAGTCTGTTGGCTTTTGTTATCAGCTTGAAGAATTAATGTTCTCTCTTTCTCTCTCTCTCCCTCCTTCCTTCCCTTTTTCCCTCTTTTTACTTCCCTTCCTCCCTTCTTCCTTTCTCCCCCCTCTCTCCTTCCTTCCATGCTTCCTTCCATGCTTCCTTCCATGCTTCCTTCCATGCTTCCTTCCATGCTTCCTTCCATGCTTCCTTCCATGCTTCCTTCCATGCTTCCTTCCTTCCTTCCTTCCTTCCTTCCTTCCTTCCTTCCTTCCTTCCTTCCTTCCTTCCTTCCTTCCTTCCTTCCTTCCTTCCTTCCTTCCTCCCTCCCTCCCTCCCTCCCTCCCTCCCTCCCTCCCTCCCTCCCTCCCTCCCTCCCTCCCTCCCTCCCTCCCTTCCTTCCTTCCTTCCTTCCTTCCTTCCTTCCTTCCTTCCTTCCTTCCTTCCTTCCTTCCTTCCTTCCTTCCTTCCTCCCTTCCTCCCTTCCTCCCTTCCTCCCTCCCTCCTCCTCCTCCTTCTTCTTCTCTCTCTCTCTCTCTCTCTCTCTCTCTCTCTCTCTCTCTCTCTCTCCCCCCCAGTTCCTTGGCTGGATTCCAGCTCAGGTAATTACATTCTGTCTTCCTAAATTCCCTTGGAACTCCAATGGGCCAAGCTGCTCTGCACTTCTCTCCTAAAAGCTGCCACACGGGGTGCCTGGCACTGAACGGGGTGGCGTGTGTGTGTGTGTGTGTGTGTGTGTGTGTGTGTGTGTGTGTGTGGTGGCGGTCTCCATTCCCCCTCCTCTCCCGTAGGCGGCTCTTGTGTAAATGGAAGTGGGATTATTTATTGCTCATTTCCGCCAGCAGCTGCCAGCCCGAAACACTCTCAGACTGACATTTTCAACGAAGGCTGGAGTCATCAGCACAATTTGATCCTAGGATCCTCTGCTCACACCTAAGATTGTGGGGTGACAGAGCACAGATGTGGGGTACGGAAGAAGGGAGAGGCTGCCTAGGGCAGAAATGCTTCCTTTGGCACAAAAATGACTTTAAAAATTCAATTTGCTGATGAAAATGAAAGATAATTTTTGGGGGGAGTATTTTAGAGGCACATGGATGAGACTGTTTTCTATTGATAAGGAATAAAATAGGATCTCCCTCCCCTGTTTTTAAATTTGCTTTTTTGGCCACACCCAGAGATGCTCAGGGTTCCTCCTGGCTTTGCTCTCAAGAATTATTCCGAGCAGTCTCAGGGGACCCTACGGGATACTGGGAATCAAACCTGGGTTGGCCACCCCAGGCAAGGCAAATTCCCTCTCTGCTGTGCTCTCTTTTTCTGTTCCGCAAGGTTCATTTCTGTCTCTCTTGGACTTTGCACCATGCTCTGCAGTGAGCTCACCCCTAGGAGGCACTCTCCACCTTAAGGCCCTGCAGAGCACCCGGGGGTGGGGTGGGGGACCCAGCACTGAACCAGTGTTTAGGGACTAATTGTTTCTGCCCTTTTACTCCCACGACATCATTCCATACAAAGCATGGCGTCAAGGCAGATATTAAACGACCTTCTCTCCCTCCAGGCCTCTCCTCTGGGCTTGTAACTGGGAATGGCATTTTTCCCTAATTACTGGAAAACAGCACATTGGCAGTTGGCAGGAAGTGGCTGCACCCCTTGGATTTACAAGGAGGAGCTCCGAGCGCCTTTACAGCTCGGGAATTGGAGGTAAATAAATTTATGGTTCGAAAAATTCATGTTCCTGGTGTGATGAGGGTCCTTGAACTTGGAACATGCTTTTCTGTTAAGCTATGCCTGGGCAGCTTAGAAGTGACCATTTCTACAGCTGCCCCCGAACAATTTACCTCCGAACAATAGTTTGAACCACACATTGAATTGTTGGGGTCCTATCCAGCTGGTGTGGGGTCCCAGGCATGGCTCGTGCAAGCTCCCATTGTTTTAAGAGCTGAGGTTGGTGGGGGCCTGACCACCACCAGCAGTTGGGGGTTATTTCTCTGCAGCCTAGAGGAACCTCCACCCCTTTCACACACACACACACACACACACACACACACACACACACACACACACACACACACACGTCCCCACTCTGATCTGGGCCCATCTCAATTTCATCCTTGACGTTTGTAAAGTTCTCTGCAACCTGATAACACGTGAAATCGCTGATGTGTGTTTGGGGAATTGACTTTTGAGGATCCGCCAAAGGGTTGGCTTGTGGGAATGATGCCTTGTGAATTCTGTTTACATGTTTGTCTTCAGAGGTCAACTGGGAACACCCTGGGGACCCTGAAACTGTCCTGTCTCCTCCAGGGTGTCCTCTGAGCCTGATGCCAGTTCCTGGGGGTGGGGGAGAAACAGTCTGTTACTTGATCCTCCCTGTCCTGATGCCCAAGAACTCAGACTGGCAGGATGGCTGGGACACACAGGTCCTCTGCCCTAGCTGGGCTGTGTGGCCCTTAGAAGCCCCAGAGAAGGGCCTGGATGAGGGAAAGTAGAGAGGAAGGCCAGAGAAAGCCAGTACACCTGCACCAGCAGACAAGGTCACCAGCTCTTGGGTCTGAGCCAGTGATGACCTGGGCAGGGAGGGATAACAGGTTTGAGGCTCAGTTTTGATTCCCAAGTCTCAGAACAGTCTGGGGGCACTCCTGAGGCTTAGAGCACCATATTTGTGCCCCAACCCTAAGCCTCAAGGCCAAAGCTGAACTGCATGGTGGGGTGCCCTGGTGTGTGTCTCTACTGAAGGATCTGAGGTCAGCAGATGGAGCCCCTGAGCTGTGTGTGTGTGTGTGTGTGTGTGTGTGTGTGTGTGTGTGTGTGTGTCCCTATCCTATGGGGTTGTGATGTCCTAGAAAGTTTATAACAAAGTCCCTACTGGGGATAAGAAATTAGAAGGACCCCCCAACGGGACCTCTAAGAACTCCTGGGATTCATAGGGTTCAATCCCATGAATGTGGATTCAAGTTCAAGGTTCAAGTTCCTCCCATCTGATTCCCCATCTGATTACACTACAGTTCATTTTTAAATCACAGTGTGGGGACAGAACTCAGGAAATTGTAAATGAAACCACAAGATTTTGTCTGTTTGTTTAGTTTGGTTTTTGGGCCACATTTGGTGGCACTCAGGGGCTCCTTCTGGCTCTGCTCTCAGGAATTACTCCTAGCAGGCTCAGAGATGCAGGGGATCAAACCTGGGTCAGCTGAGTGCTGCTTTGCTATTGCTCTGGTCCATGAAGCTGTAGGATTTTAAGATGCAGGATTGTCTTGTAGGTGCTCAGGAGGAATTGTGGTTTCCGGCCTGGGGACACAGACTTCTACTCCTGGGCAGATGTTGGAGATTATGGAACAGCTCATCTGAGGAAGAGCTGGAGCTATATCTGGATGGAGACTTTCACCCCAAAGGGGGCCTGTACATGGAGCCTGGGTTGGGTCTTGCAAAGACCCTAAGAGCTGGGCTGACTTGGTTTTTTCAGAGCCCATGACAGGACCAAGTCCACTGCCCCTTTTTGAAAGGTTGAATTAATCTCTTAACTCTGGAAACCCCTTCACCCACTTGGCCTCACCCCTTCCCCTGATATTCTCAGGGTGCAGGCCAGCTGTGTTCTGCGAGTGAGGCGGGTGGACTTCAGTTTGAACAAGGAGGGTCTTTGCATTTCAGATGGACCTTTTCAGGACTCAGGATCTCTGTGCTACAGAGGAAAGAGAGGCACCCACTCAAGATGGTGCACTGTGGGGGGCTTTCTGCATTCCTTGCTGAGTAGCACCCATTTATTCGAGTAAATACAGGCGTTCTGGTGTTTCTGGCAGCCCCTGACAAGTGATGGATGAGCACGGGTCCTGTTCAGGCTGGACTAGCCAGGCCCCCTAAGTGCCTATTGGCAATCAGGACTACACTGAGTGCTCGAGGCTGGGCGGGAAGTTCCTAGCAGACCTCTGTGGACCCTGTGTGGCCCTGCCTTCCTCCCCCACCAGTACTGAGGGCACAGTGGGTGCAGCCTGAGCTCAGACTGGCACAGGAACCCGCTCTCCTGGTCTTGTTACTTCCCAGAAAGAGTATTGTCATCTGTAGTCAGTAATTAGGAGCCAGAGAGGGCACAATAGAATTGGATCTGCAGGCCTGGACTGGGGGCGCCCTCTGCTGGCCCTTGGGCCCTTTGATTGCCTGTGGCCTGACGGGCAGGTGGCAGCAGTGGGGTGCACTGGGGTGCATGGGGGGCCCGGGTCACGGTGCTCTCCCAACCAGGCCCCACATCAAGGCCCGGCCAGCCGGCGGGAACCTTCATTAGTGCCTGGAATTATAATATTATGTTAAAGAACAAAGCTGCTCCCCAGGAAAATATGTGCCGCCTATCCGACAAAGATAAATTGGATTATTCAAAATATTCCTGATGAAATGTTACATTTTGTGGCTAATTATCAATCTGTTTTATCTGCAGACCAGCTGGGCGTTTGCGTGGTGAGAGCCCCTTCCTCCGCTCTGGTCTTGGTCTGTCATTGGTGTAGTTACATCTTTTATTTCAAGATTTAAATAACGGGGAAGTAGCTAATGTGGGTCACCGCTGAGAAGAAAGGCCCACTTCTTGGTCCCTTTCCAGTTCCATCTTCCCCTAATGAACTCCTCTGGACAGAGAGAAGGAGGCTTTGTTTCAACATCGTTGAAGGAGGGCACAGGGGTGCAGGTTCTCAAATCGGGGGACCCTGTTTAGTGCATGTTCTGCACACCTCAGTTTTGGGACTATTAACTTGCACCAACCCAGTAGTGAGCCTTACTCACGACTCTTCCTGGTCTAGGTCAAGACTCCCCCTCACAACCCAGTGCCCACAGGGTAGAGACTGCATTTCATCTGGCTCCTTCCAGAGGTGGGATGTCTAAGCTGTTCCAGGTTGATCTACTCCCCATTACCAGGAACTTTTCCTTTTTTCGCCCATATCAAACTCTCTCTCCTGTTTTGAGCTCGCACGAGGAAGGCCTCCACCAAGTTCCTGGTTCCATGAGCGTTTTGTGTAAAGGTGGCAGGGAAACATGCTGATGAGACCATGGGCTAGACTCATTCATCCACTTTGCTGGTGGGTTGGAGCTATTTCCTGGTTGTTTTCTCTTCAATGCATTCAGCAGGCAGCTCTGGGGCTGGCCAGTGGCAGAGGCAGTGTCCAATGTGATCCAGGAGAAAGACGGTTGAACAAGTATGGATCAGCCCTAAAGGGTGTCCCAAAGGCCCAGCAGTGCATGTCAGAGCAGTCCCCATTGACTAAGGAATTCGCCAGGCCTTTGCTCAGTGGACATGCTGCTTGGTCAGAGAGGATCTAGCAAGATGGGCTCCCATTCCTTGAGTCAGTGGGGTGCACCGGGGCTCAAGAATGGAGAGGATGGTGTAGTTCACAGAGGCCCAGGGAGGTAGGAGATGGGTGACCTCCAGGCTCTTCTAGGCTGGCCTGGTGGGAGGATGAAAGAGGCATTTGCCAGCTTTGGTTGGTTCTTGTGGGGGACCTGCTGGTGTGGCTTTCCCTGTTCAGCTGAGCAGTTCTCACAGAGGTGAGCAGAAAACACATGCCAAGGAGAGTCAAGCAACCTCATTCCCAGGATGGCAACAAAACACACACCTTCCTTGCTTGGCTAATTGATTTCCTTGTGGCTGTTTCCAGAAAGGGACTCACTCGCAGGCAGCTTCTCAGAGCTGTCACAGAGCCATCTGAAATTTAACACAAAGCACATTAGCGTTTGCATTTCTAGATCTTTCTTTCTCTCACAGCCGCCCTCCCCTCCCTCCCCCCCCCCCCTTGGCTGGGAAACTGTCTTTTGTTCTTATTGCAAGAGAAAATGGCACTGATAGAACTTTCTACCCCATCAGAGTCCCTGGAGTTTGATTCTGACACTCCTGGATTTATGGCCAAACATGTAGAATCTTAGCCAGACCTTCTGGAATGCTCTTTGCTGAGAGCTGGAGCCTCTGTTTCCAGAGTGCTTTTTTCCTGGCCAGACATGCAGGTGCAGTGGCTTTTGGGGGAACAAAAGATCCAGCAGTCTCCTTGCTTTCACACCTTCAGCTTGGCTTCCTCTCATGACTCATGGCTTCTGCTCCAGGTGAACTTGGTCTTTTTCCATGTAGTATGGACAAATGACCAGCTCGGGCTTGAACACCCAAAGCTCTAAGCCCTTGAGTGGGGAGAAAGAGGAAGTATGTCTAGAGACTTAGTCTGCATGCAGAGTGCAGGGTTCTGGGGAGTAACCCCAGATAACCCTTCACCTAGAGATCAGATTCCCTTTTAGGCTGGAAGCCATCCAAAAACCAGTTTCGAGTTTCTCCTCTGCAGAAGTGTTAAAAGGTGAGTGCCCATGATCTATCTGGAGATTAGAATTATCCTGAAAAACTCAGTTGAGCCTTTGCTGTTACCCCGACAATACTTCAGTTCTGCACAAGAGCGATGGCAGCCCTCCGGGCTCTCTGAGTAGATCTTTAACAGTGAGGCTGGGTTGACACACCTCTGAGCAAGGGCAGGGCTAGAGGTATTGGAGGAGCTCAGAGGTGTTTGAGGGGTTCAGAAATGCTTGAGTCTATTCCAGAGCCCTAAGACAGCAGAGCTGGGGGGGGGTGTTTCTTTTCCCACAGTCCCGCATTCACAGTGGGTGCTGGTATTTGAATCTCACACAATTTCTCATGCTGGGAAATAGTTTTGACTTCAACTCTTTTATATTCTTTTTTTTTTGGGGGGGGTGGCACATCTATCAGTGCAGAGGGCTTACTCCTGGTTCTGCACTCAGGAATTACTCTTGGCAGGGTTGGGCACCCATGCCAAGGGTTGGGCACCAGGGATCAAACTTGGCTGCATGCAGTGCATATGCCCTCACCACTTTGCTTTTGTTCCACCCCCTTGTCTTCATCTTTTTATTGTACACAGAGGTGCCAAGACAGATGGTCCCCCAACGCGAGCATGGCTATCCCCCCTCGCCCTGCTACAGGGCATGCTGAGACAGTACAGCAGAAAGGGGTGAAGAACTCTGCTTCGGTCCTATCACTGGATCGATTCTGGCTGCGTGCTGCCTTCACCCTGCTCAGGGAGGGGTGGCTAGCCCAAACTCGGGGTTCATCAGCAGTGCATGGGGCAGTGGTCAGACACACGATCTCAGAGACATGGTCATGAATTAGGTGCATCAGCATCTATCACCATACACGGCTTTACTCTCTCTGCTTCTTTCAAAGGCCATCTTGGAAGATCTGTTCTTTTTCTTTTTTCCAACCCTCAATATCTTTACTTTTTTTTGATATCTTTATTTAAACGCCTTGATTAAAAATATGATTGTAGTTGGGTTTCAGTCATGTGAAGAACAACACCCTTCACCAGTGCAACATTCCTATCACCAATGTCCCAAGTCTCCCTCCTCCCCACCCCATTCCCACCTGAACTCGAGACAGGCTTTCTACTTCCCTCATTCATTCACATTGTTATGATAGTTCTCATTGTAGTTATTTCTCTAACTGCACTCAGCACTCTTTGTGGTGAGCTTCATGTTGTGAGCTGGACGTTACACCCCTCCTCTCTTTTGTCTCTGAAAATTATTGCAAGAATGTCTTTTGTTTTTCTTAAAAGCCATAGGTGAGTGAGACTATTCTGTGTCTATCTCTCTCCCTCTGACTTATTTCACTCAGCATAATAGATTCTATGTACATCCATGTATAGGAAAATGTCATGACTTCATCTCTCCTGATGGCTGCATAATATTCCATTGTGTATCTGTACCACAGTTTCTTTAGCCATTTGTCTGTTGAAGGGCATCTTGTTTCCAGAGCCTGACTATTGTAAATAGCGCTGCAATGAATATAGATGTGAGGAAAGGCTTGTTGAATTGAATTTTTGTGTTCCTAGGGTATACCCTAGGAGTGGTATAGCTGGATCATATGGGAGCTTAATTTTCAGTTTTTGGAGGAATCTCCATATCGCTTTCCATAAAGGTTGGACTAGATGGCATTCCCACCAGCAGTGAATAAGAGTTCCTTTCTCTCCACATACCAGTCAGCACTGCTTGTTTTCCTTCTTTGTGATGTGTGCCAATTTCTGTGGTGTGAGATGGTACCTCATAGTTGTTTTGATTTGCATCTCCCTGATGGTTAGTGATGTGGAGCATTTTTTCATTTTGGCCATTTTATTTCTTCTTATTTCTTCTTTCATTTCTTCTCCCCCCTTTTTATGGGATTAGATGTTTTTTTTTCTTGTAAAGTTCTGTCAGTGCCTTGTATATTTTGGATATTAGTCCCTTATCTGATGGGTATTGGGTGAATAGTTTCTCTCACTCAGTGGTGACTCTTGTATCCTGGGCACTATTTCCTTTGAGGTGCAGAAGATTCTCAGCTTAATATATTCCCATCTGTTTATCTGTGCTTCCACTTGTTTGGAGTGTGCTGTTTCCTCCTTAAAGATGCCTTTAGTCTCAATGTCATGGAGTATTGTTCTATATACCTTATGGGTTCAGGTCTGATATCAAGGTCTTTAATCCATTTGGATTTTACTTTTGTACATGGTGTTAGCTGGGGGTCTGAGTTCACTTTTTTTGCAAGTGGTTAACGAGGTGTGCCAACACCACTTGTTGAAGAGGCTTCCCTTGCTCCATTTAGGATTTCTTGTTCCTTTATAAAAAATTAGGTGATTGTATGTCTGGGGAACATTCTCTGAATACTCAAGCCTATTCCACTGATCTGAGGGTCTGTCTTTAATGCAATACCATGCTGTTTTGATAACTATTGCTTTGTAATACAGTTTAAAGTTGGGGAAAGTAATGCCTCCCATATTCCTTTTCCCAAGGATTGCTTTAGCTATTCGAGTGTGTTTATTGTTCCAAATGAATTTCAGGAGTGTTTGATCAGTTCTTTGAAGAATGTCATGGGTATCTTTAGAGAGATCACATTAAATCTGTACAATGCTTTGGGGAGTATTGCCATTTTAATGATGTTAATCCTGCCAATCCATGAGCAAGGTATGTGTTTCCATTTCTGCTTGTCCTCTCTTAGGTTTTGGAGCAGGGTTTTATAGTTTTCTTTGTATAGGTCATTCATGTCTTTAGTCAAGTTGACTCCAAGATATTTGAGTTTGTATGACACGAATGTGAATGGGGTTGTTTTCTTAATGTCCATTTTCCCCCTATCATTATTGGTGTATAAAGAGGCCATTGCTTTTTGTGTTTTAATTTTGTAGCCTGCCACATTGCTGTATGCATCTATTATTTCTAGAAGCTTTTTGGTAGAGTCTTTAGGGTTTTCAAAATATAGTATCATATCATCTGCAAACAGTGAGAGCTTGGCTTTTTCCTTTCCTATCTGGATTCTCTTGATATCTTTTTCTTGCATAATCACTATAGCAAGTAGGAAGATCTGTTCTTAGCAGTGATCTCTACCGTATGCTTAGGTGCATCAGCATCTATCACCATACATGGCTTTACTCTCTCTGCTTTCTTCAAAGGCCATCTCGGAAGATCTGTTCTTAGCTGTTAGCTCTATTGTGTGACCACAGGGGTGGTGAACTGAGCCCGTCTCTGGATCTTCCTCTCATAGCTGGAAAGTTCCCTCAGAGCCTCAGTGCCCAGCCCCACCCGCCCCATCCCAGCCTCATCCAGTCCTATGTATTTTTTTCTTTAGATTCTGCTCATAAGTGGGGCCACATGGCTTTTGCCTTGCTTTGCTATAATCCTCCTCATGCAATGATCTGAGGGCCAAGTATGTTATTACAAACCTCCTGGGGCTTTCTCCCTCATGGAGGCTGAGACTAGACTGCTCTGTGCCTATTTCTAGCAGCCCCTATAAACATGTGCATTTTTAGGAGCAGGTGTGTGGAACTCCTTTGTGGCTTCGAGAGTTGCTCTGGCTGTCCCTGGTCCCTCTCCCGGCTCCTGAGACCCCTGACACAGATCTGTCAGCTTCTCTCAAACCTTGCAATTGAGGGTAGGGGGTGAGCTGCTGCTCTGCTCCCCTAACATTCACTGGTCTACTGGCCACTCTGCCATGGCCTCCCTGCAGGCTCTTCCAGGCCTGCTCCTGTGTCTCTTCCTCCTGCCTCTTGTCACAAGAGTCTTCAGCACCATCAACAAGTGAACTGGGTCTGTCCAGACTGATCCCCTTTCAAAAGATGCTCCCATTCCCAAGTGGCAGAGACTCCTCTTGGTGGGACATAGTTCAGCCTCTGACTGAGGGGTGGCAAGGATGGACATGATGGAGCCAGACCACCTCCCAGCTGTACCTCCTGTGGGGTCCACAGTGCTTTCCTGTCCCTGCTCTTGACCTGATGGCAGACCCCACAACTTGCATGTCTCCATAACAATCTATGGGGCAGAGTCCTCCTTGGGTCTTGCCCTTCTTCTTCTTCTTCTTCTTCTTCTTCTTCTTCTTCTTCTTCTTCTTCTTCTTCTTCTTCTTCTTCTTCTTCTTCCTTCTTCTTCTTCTTCTTTCTTCTTCCTTCTTCTTTCTTCTTCCTCTTCTTCTTCTTCCTTCCTTCCTCTTCTTCTTTTTTCCTTCCTCCTCCTCCTCCTCCTCCTCCTCCTCCTCCTTCTTCTTCTTCTTCTTCTTCTTCTTCTTCTTCTTCTTCTTCTTCTTCTTCTTCTTCTTCTTCTTCTTCTTCTTCTTCTTCTTCTTCTTCTTCTTCTTCCTCTTTTTCTTCCCCTCCTCCTCCTCCTCTTCCACCACCTCCACCCCCCCCTTCCTCCTCCTCCTTCTTCCTCTTTTCCTCTTCTCCCCCCCCCATCCTCTTCCTTATTTTTGGGCCACACCTGGGAGTGTTACTCAGGATCACTCCTGATTCTGTGCTCAGAAATTACTCCTGGCAGACTTGAGGGACCCTATGAGATGCCAGGGATAGAACCCGGGTCAGCTGTATGCAAGGCAAATACTCTTCCCTCCCGCTGTGCCATGGCTTGGCCCCCTCTGTTACTCTTCTTACTGGCTCCTGTTAGTAGATTCTTGAGTGAAATCGCAAGTCCTTCTCACCTTTTAGGAAGGGTCCTTGAGGTAACGCATCTGTGGACAGTGGCTGTTTCTCCTCAGAAGGACCCAATACCTGTGTGTGGGTATATAAGTGCCTCCTGGCACCCCATGGTATGCTGAGAACCCAGGACAGGCTTCTGCGTGCCCCTCCTTCCCTGAAACCTATGACTTAGGGATGGATTTTCAGGCTAAAATGAGAGAAACAGCCTAGAAATGGCCTGGAGGAGACAGTGACCCCATGGCCAGGAAGACAAACAGCAGCTCTGCAGAGGGCCTTAGGGCCACCCTGTTCTGGGGGTGACCATGAGTCAGGGACTCTCGCTTTATTGGCTTCAGAGAAAGTGAGCGAGGTGCCGTGTGCACCCGCCAGGTTTAAATACTAAACCCTGTGAAATGATCTTAGGCAGAAGAAATCAATTTCCCAGAAGTCTCAGAAGTGCAGGGGAACTTGTACCTCGGCACTAAACCAGGTAGAGTTGAGTAATTGAGCTGGTCATTCTAAGCGACACAAATGGATTTCACACTAGATGGAGCTTACGGCCCTGGGGCAGCTCCTGGATCAGGGGCACCATGCAGAGGATCAGGGGAGGGCCAGGAACATCATGTGGAGTAGGCTGGGAGCACCATGCAGGAGGGATGGATGGGTGGGGAGTATCATGAAGCAGGATGGGCTGGGGGTAGGCCCAGCCACCGCAGCAGGAGGGCCCACTTTGGTCTAGTCTTTAGTTCAGGCATCTTTTCAAACAGACAGGACTGAGGGCCAGATCTCAGAGCAGTCAGAGGCAGGCTAGTCTCATCCTTCCCCCTTGTATGTTCTCAGTCATGGACAGTATGGTCAGGGAGCAAGAGGAGAGAGAGAGAGAGAGAGAGAGAGAGAGAGAGAGAGAGAGAGAGAGAGAGAGAGAGAGAGAGAGAGAGAGAGAGAGAGAGAGAGAGAGAGAGAGAAAGAAATGACATTGGAGGGAAGACAGGACATTGGGGAGGAGACAGGACATTGGGAAGGAGTCAGGACATTGGGGAGAGCCCCAGGGAACCCAGAAGTATTGGTGTTCAGTGGACTTTCATGCATTTCCTGCAAGTTCAAGTTTACCCTGGACACTCCCCCACCTCCCAGCTCATCGTGCTTGACTTCAGGATGTCCCTGGCAGAGCCCGTCTCAGTGACATCCTTGACTGGGTAGGACTCTGGCTGGGCAAGCTGGTGGGCCCTGGCTGGAGTGAGCACATGCAGGCACATTGGCAGCTGAGTAAGAAGTTATTCCTTGCTGGTTGGTGCTGAGGCTGGGATACCTGGCTATATGCAGGGATCCTCTTTTACCTCTGGCCCTCCTTCGTGCTCCCACAGCTGGGGTTCGCGGCCCATTTGGGGGTTGCCTGCAAGAAGCCGTGTGGATCACGTGGCAGCTGATCTGGAAGATAGAAAGCAGATGAGGGTTACTTGGAGGTGAACGTGGTTTGCGATGGGGCCCTGAAACCCAAGCTCCCCTGAGTTTCCAGGGCCCGTCGTTGTTTGCTTACTTTGGCTACTCTCCCTATGCCTGGAACCCCCTTTGGCCCCCACGCCCCACAACCAAATGACACACGTTTAATCTAAAAAACCCCAATCTCAGCTCTTAAGGCTGCTGCTTTTAGCAAGCAGCTGTGCGACCTTGATAAGCGGGAATGGGGAGGTCCTTCTCTGCTATCTCCTGGGGTTCATGGCAACCCGCTGTTCTGAGTAGAAATACTCAGAGGAACTCAGGGTACAAGACCTTGGGGTGTTGCGCATGATGTGAGTGGAGAAGCCACAGTAAGATTCTAACACCTTCTCTAGTCGCCTGGGGTGACCCACATTGTGACACCTGTTTTTTCTTTGTCTCCCTGCTAGGCACTCAGCCACCAGGGGCCTAGTGAGGCTGCTGTTACCCAGGAACACAGAAGTTATCCAGAAGTTGGGGTGACCCCAGGAGGATGGAGCCAAGAACCTGAGGTTTGGCTGTGCTGCCCAGTTCTGGATAAGAAGCAGTAAATAAACAGAGGAGTCTATTACTCGGGAGGCTAGGCAGGGTTTCCAGATGAGGAGCAGCCAGAGATTTTTTTTTTAAATAAATTCTTTTGTGATGGATTTTTCTCCTAAATCATTTCTTGACATTTCGACTAAAACTAACAGCTTAGATAATGGACCTGATGTTCATACCAAGCATCGCTCCAGCTTGATGAATCATTGGCTAAGAGGACCTCCATGGGCTGGGGTCCCCCTGGGTTGGGAAAAGATTGTATATGGCATAAATAAATGGGAGGTTGAGGGGGCCTCACGGGTGTGAGGACCCCCATCCCCCTTTCCTGCCTTCTGGTGCTGGGCTGAGGCTCTGCACTGGCCCTGCTGTTGAGTTGGTGTCTGCTTTGGGCTACAGGAGGGGAGCCAGGAGGGAGGGTCCCAAAGTTATATGGGCACCCAGGGCAGACTGTGGCCAAAACAGGGTGTTGATCAAGCTCACAAGTGGTGGGAAGTGCCCCTTCCTCTGGCAAAACAAAAGACGCAAAGTGGGATGGCATGGCCAAGATGTGGGGTTCTGATACTGCTTAGGATCTGCGAGCTCCTGTGGGTGATTGGACTGGGCTGAACCCTGGGGACACATGTCAGAAATTTGCTCCATCCCTTGCCCCTGCTTGAAGGACACTTCCTTCCCCTTTCTGAAAGCTAGGGCCCTGCACCTCCAGTGGGTACCCCACCTCTGCCCCAAGACTTTGCAGAGCAGCTACCAAGATTCCCCTGTTTCTGATTCTTTTGAAAAGATTTTAGGAGTAAGAGGGACAATGGGAGGGTGTTTGCCTTGGTCACTCTGGCAGACTTTGGGGGGCTCCAGGGGACCACTCTATGCAGAATTGGGGAATCAAACCAGGGCAGGTTGCTGGGCCTGTGACTTGGCTCTTTTCTGCCTCCTTGACAGAGAGGTGCTCTCTCTCTCTCTCTCTCTCCTTTCCTTTTTTCTTTCTCTTTCTCTCCTTTTCTCTCCCTCTCTCTCCATTACTCTCCTTCTCCCTCCTCTCTCTCCCTCTTCTTTCTCTCCCTTTACTCTCCCTCTCCCCTTCCTCTCTCTCCATCTCTCTCTTCTCTCTCTTTTCCTCTGCAGCACTGTGCACTCCCAAAAAGTTGGCCTCTGCAGCTCCATCACGAAATCCGGGGTTCCTCACACCCTGGGTCCCTCTGCCCTCCATCTGGAATTCCCTGCACCCCAAGAGGACCTGAACAAGGGCCCCTCACTCTGGAGCTCTTGAAGTAGAGAATGTCCCATGCAGATGACAGCTCTGTTCCCCTCTCTTCCCTATCTGAGTGGTCACCCCACACTTGTCCCCCAGACTTATCCTGCTCGACATGGCCGCCTCCATGCTGTCTGCATTATGAGAAAGGCAAAATTCTGTCCTTTCTCACAGCCAAGTGAGATCTGTTGTGGACACAGACCCGGCTTCTTTATCCATCATCTGTTGTTGAGCTGCTGGGCAGTGTCCAGGTCTCGGCTGTGCAAATAGCGCTGCCATGAACATAGATTTGCACACGTCTTCTTGAATCATTTTTTTTATATTTCTGGGGTTGGTGCCAAGGAACTGAATGATTGGACCTTACAGCAATTCTATTTTTGTTTTGTTGGAGATAGATTTTTTTTTTTTTGTTTTGTGACGAATTTTTTCCTGCTCACTGCTGTGAGAGGAGCGCTTACTACTTTACTAGAAGGTGGGGGCTCTGCTTGTCTCCTAAAGTTCACAGAACACTCTGGGCTTTAGATCGGAAATGGGTAGGGGAAGTGTTCACAGCAGAGCTCTTGTCCTTCACCAGAAGAGCATTTTTCTCCACTGCAAATCTGAGTGTGGGTTTTTGAGAAGGCCAGTTGGGGGTTCATAAGAGGGTGAGACAGACATTGAATCCTGAACGCCAGCACCCCAGATCAGCAGTGACCACCCAGGGGACAGCCTGCAAGGACCCTTCAAGGGGGGGTCTCACCCCCATGGGGAATGGGGACCACTCTCTGTCCAAGTCTGTTTTGGGGCATGAGGTAGCTGCCCCCTGTATTTTTAATCCAGAGAACTCGGGAATGACCCGGAAGTACTTTGCCACATTCTGTTGCCATTTAGCCCTAGGACCGTAGGTCTGAAACTGGGTTTTTGGGAGGGTCATTCTTGCTTTTGCACTGATTCGTGGGTTGTGAGCTGAGCTTTGCTCCTCACCTAACCCTCTGCTGTTTGGAACGGAGCCATTTTGCCCAGGATCCTAATAGCTCCAGATCCTAACTTCTCCCTGTCTGCTCCTCCATCCTTCCCAGACACCAGTCTGAGCTTTTCTGTCTTTGGCAAATGAGGCAGGTTTATGTCTCGGGAAGACTCTAGAACTGAATTCTTCCATGAACTCAGGAAGGGTGCTTGGCTTTGGGAAATGTACCTGGAGGTGTGGAGACCCTGGCAGTGAGGTAGCAGAGAGGCCTGGGGCACCTGGGAAATAAATACGACTCATTCTGTCATGGATGAGGGTTAGTATTTTTTTATTTTTGGGAGAGGGCACACCAGGCAGTGCTCAGGGGTTACTCCTGGCTCTGTGCTTAGAAATTACTCCTGATGGTGCTCTAGGGGCTTTATGGGATGCCGGAGATTGAGTCCAGGTCAGCCGTGTGCAAGGCAAGCACCCTCTCTGCTGTGCTATCACTTTGAGGGTTATATATATATATATATATATATATATATATATATATATATATATAACTCTAAGGGTTAACATTTCTTTCACAGGACTTTCTTTTTTCTCAGGTTTAAGAAAAAATAACAAGCTTTTTAATGAAAAAATTACATTATAACAAGGACATTTTACATTAAATTACAATATATACATATTAAAAGTTTTTAACCCAGAACAAATGGAACAGTATTTTTTTTCTATTTACATGATTAAAAATATTTCTGATAGTATATAAACACAATCTGATGGGTCTCAAGATAAGAAACTCTAGAGCACAACCAGATCTTTAAATCTATGTATTGTATCTTCTACAAGTCCTAGAAAATATTAACCTTGTATATGATATAAAATTTTTCTCTTTTAAATATTTTAAGTGTGCTTACATAGAAAATTACTATTGAGGGAAATGTCTTTTACAGGACTTTCTACTAGAAACCTAGAATTTGAGGATGCAAGGTTGGGGGATAATTTTAGCTTCCACTATTCGCTTAGCCCTGCCCTGCTCCTCTCTTTATGAAGAACTCATTGGGGCAGTCACATGTGCCAGACTCATCACTCTGGGGTCCCAGGAGGTACATGGTGCCGAGGAGCTGAGAAGCATTAAGGCATCCAAGGGAGCTTTGCCAAGACCCCGAAAGGCCATAGGTAGGGCAGCAATGAGGTCACTGGAGTCTTTGGGTATAAAATCACGCCCCCCATGCCATATCTCCAATCCCATGTGAATGAATCTGAAGCAGAGTCACTGCATGAAATAATCCAGACCAGATTGAGAGTGAAATACCCTCAATGTTCTACTTTATATCATAGTGAGCTGCCTGCCAGAATTGTCATTTTTATTGAGTACAGAGACCATGTCAGGGTGGGGAATTAAGGATAGAGTATGGACAGATAGCTCAGGCTATCCTGATCCAGTCCAGTCCAAGTTTACATGTAAGATAATGTCTACTTTGGGGTAAAAGCAAGTTGTAAACAAAAGGTACAAAGGAATCAGGGATGATCTTTGTTTTTGGTAAAATTAAGTTGTAAACAAACATACTCAATGAAACCATGGATAATCTTTATTATGAGTAAGACAAGCTATAATCTAACATTTGGGGATCACTGGGGACCTGGTGTTGATCTTCAATCTGGCCCTTCTGTGGGCCACTGATCCTACTCTGCCCTCACTGTCTCATGTCTGCTGGCAAATTTCTCTCTTTTTCTCTCTCTCTTTCTCTCTCTTTTTCTTATTTGACTTTTCTGAGAGGAAGCAGTGGGTTGTGCTGAGATGTGGGGTTGCAGGAATTCTCTGTCTCCAAAAGCTGCTTCTCAACAGGCAGGGTGAGTGAGTCCTTCCTGGAGCCCCAAAGTCAGGATTACCTCCTGGTATTTATTACATGGTATTTGGCAAGGGTGGGTTAACTAAGATGAATGAGGACAAGCTCGAGCCCAGATGGATCAGCGTTTATGATCAATCACCGGATACATTTTACATGTACGCGTACTTTCCTGGGTATGAGCACCCGGACCCCAGTTCAAGGGGGTTCTACCTTTTGCTGCTGCTAAGTCACCTGCTCAGACAGGAACAGCATGTTCCAGCCACCCAACACCATGTTCTGGGGGTGGCTACTGGAGCCCCATATTGATTGGCAGAGGCAGAGGCAGAGGTTGAGGTGTAGTTTAATAAGGACAGGAACACATGCCGGCTGCATTACTCCCAGGACATCCAAGGGGAGGCCAGGCTGTGTGAGTTGCTTGCTCTAGCTCTGGAGAGGAAAGGCCAACTCAGGAAAATAAAGGGACATGGAATAAAGGAGACAGGGTATTGCTGAAACCCACTGATGATCCCTGCATGAAATCAAGGCCAAGATCCCTAGCTGGTGCCAAAGTAACTTTCAATACTCACCATGGTGGGGCTGGATTGATAGTACCAGCACATAGGGCTGGCCTTGCCCACCTGGGTTTTCTCTGGCACCCCACAGGATCCCCTGAGCCCCTCTAGATGTGATCCCTAAGCACAAAACCAGGAGAAAGCCCTGAGCACAGCACAAAGTTGGCTACAAAGAAGGCACTCTGGCAAGGATGGGGGGCATTTCTGAGATATTTTTTCCCAACTGGCCATCCCACCCCCTTTTCAGATTATCAGGCTACCCCCAAGATGAGTTGGAGGTAGATTTGAATAAGGAGCTTGATGAAAGTACTTAGCCCTAACCACTGCCAAGTGGCAATGCCAGATAGATAGATAGATAGATAGATAGAAAGAGAGACAGAGAGAGAGAGAGAGAGAAAGAGAGAGAGAGGCCTTGTGCCCATAAAGGCTTCCCAGCCCTGTGTCATAATCAGATTCGAGAAATTGAACTTGCGCAAACTTGGAGCTTGCCTTGTGGATTTTCATTTCAGATGTTGTCAACTCAAGGGCATTTGGCCCAATCAATACCTGTCCGTCTTCCTGCACACAGAAAGTTGGCTATTAGTAAAGAGAGGCTTACAGCAGGCTCAGCCAATCCCATTAGCCCTAGCCTTAGGGCAGCTCTGTCCATGGGCCCGGCCAGCACCTGCCCCTCCCTGCCCCCACCATTAGGGAGGCCACTGGGGATGTCATTTGGGCCGAGCGGGCAAAGAGCACGCCTTTATTCTTTCTCTTTTTTACACCCAGACTCCCCCAAAATCAATAAATCTGTTCTTTGCTTATTTTCAGAACTTTACTTCAATATAAGCCCGGACTTTCCTTGCAGCAACAAACTTGAGAAACACCATGTCAAGCTTATGTGTGTGTTTTCTTGCTCTGTTCCGATTGGAAAAATAATTGGAAATAATATCTGATTGATGTTCTCCTGCTCGCTCGCTTTAGCTAAAGATTTCCTGGATGAAAGACCTTGATCCAAAGCTCCCTTCACCGTTTCAGCCTCAGATTTCTGCCCTGTGAAGCTGCTTCCTTGCCACCGGTTTGGTGAAATTGTGAAATTAAGCAAGTGGCAGGATTGTGTTCCTTGGCTGTTGTTTTGGGGTTTGAGTTAACTGATATTTTGTGGGCTCTTGTGTGTGTTGTATGTGTGTGTATGTGTACATGTTTTGTGTGTGTATTATATATATTATATATGTGTATGTATATGTGTGTGTGTGTGTGTGTGTGTTTTAAATCTCGGATACCACCTGGCTGAGAGAAAACCCAAAAGAAGTTAGGATCCCCTGTAAAGGGGAGTTGAGAGTGGGGTAGGGGTCTGGCTCTGTTCCCATTGGGGGGCTGAGATTGGGGTCACCATATTGTGATCTTTCTTCTTTTTTACATCTTTGGCCCTCTTTCCACCTCAATAGATGAGAAAGTCCCAGAAATGGTGGAATTACAGTTTTCAATACTGAAACCTTAGAGGAATGAGACTTGGCAGATGATCTGTGGCCACCAGAGTAGAGAGGGGCAGTTGGTGGTACCAATGGGACATGGGAACCCAGAAGCACTGATGCCTCAGGGGGTTGTCAGGTGGCAGCAGGGGCCATCTTGAGAAACCAATGGTGTCCAGAGACATGGCATTGGGAGCAGTTTGTCTCTGTTTCCACCTGTCCCCACCTGTCTCTACAAAGGAAAGACTCAATCTTGGAAGTAGAGACAGGAAGAGGATATCCAATCTCTCAGCTGGGAGACTAGAACAATGTAGATTTAACATCCATCTATGAGAAAGGTCATTGAGATGAAGAATTCTTCACAAGGATGAGAACTTTGCAACTTCATTGGAGTTTGCACATGATGCTAATCAAGCCATCTTCTTGATTTAACTGATTGGGCTTGTGTTCATCTTTCTATGGGAGGGTAAGACACAGCTGCTAGAGTTTTCTATGCAACTTTGCATCTTTAATATCCACTGGAAGCCCTTCAGAGATGCCACAAAACACAGAAGGTACAAATTTATAGATCACACATGGTGGTTCCTACTGACTTTCTTTGGGGCAGCTCATCTTTCCCAGTAAGGGCACAGTGTATGAAGGTCACATGGTGACAAGGTTTCTGGCACCTACCAGAACCTCATTGCTCATATGGTTAGGCTGAGTGATGATAATCTGCTGCTGAACTTCCATTTGTGGGGCCTGTCAGCCTGTCCCCAGAATGGAGACACTGGCCTGAACACATCCCCCATGGATGAAGGTTGAAGATGGGCCCAGATGGGATGAATCATATGCCCTGTTTTCTGGTGATGAGTGGGTATGGATAAGTTCACATGACCACATCTAATCAAGCCGAGAGAGTTCAAGTTTGATCTTTTCTTTCTAGTTGTGGAGTGGGGATGAGATGAACTCAGAAGCTTCCAGAAGTCTTAGACTCAAAGGGAAGGAATGCCTTCCCCTTCCCAGCTAAATAGGGGAGCACCTAGGGGGACCTAGTTCTTAAGCTTTGTGGGTCCAAACTGGAGAGAGGGCTCAACTCTCTCCAGTTTTTTTTTCAATATGGGGGTTATCATTTCTTTTCCTAGTTTGTCTGAGTCATTTCTGTCATTGCTATCCAGAGAGTCATGATGAATGAGGAACCCCAGGACTCCACAGGCGCTTTGGAAATCTGGATTTTCGAGCAAGTCTGTACTTTTTGAAGAACCGTGCCTGTGAGAAACATTTTTCATGGTCGAGAAGATAAGGCTTTTTATGGGTGCCCTGTGGTTCCTCTCAGCGATTCCAACAGGGCTGTTTCCACAACATTAAAAAATGGTTCCTTTGATTCATTGGCAAATGTATGTGCAGTTCTTGGCAAACAAGAGACAATTTGCATTAATGGATAATCTGCAAGCACATTCTCCTGCCATCTTTTATCTCCAGATAAATAGGGGGGCTTCAACATTAGGGGGATCATAGATTGTGAGTTAGCTGGTCTTTCTCTTTCTTTTGTGACTAAAATGAATGGGCTAGGGACTGAAAATAATCTGTTTTCTTATATCTGTGGTCCCACAATTTTTATTTCCAAGGCAGTCAGCTCCCAAGCACTTTCTCCGCCCCAAACCTGTTTTTATGTTTTTAAAAGTCTGTTTCTTAAACTTGTTTTGCAAATGAGTCTATGAGTCAACAACACTGAAATCATGAGACCCACACTTTAATCACTAAACTGACAGGGTGCCTATCAACATGGCCATCTGGGACCTGTGGGAGTTCATGGAGGAATGGTGGGATCATTGGTGGGGGGAAGTGGAAGGGGGATGGGTTCTGGGACATGGAAAGTCTAAAACCAAACTAAGAATAACTTTGTAAATAATGAAGGTTTAATAAAATGAAAGATGAAATAAAGAACTGTGTTTGAAATAGCCCCAGAAGCCCCCTGACTGTCCTGCAATAGTTGAAAATAGATTTTGAATTTTCATCTGCTCAATTTCCTTTTTCCATAAAGAATGAACACTTTTACCATTCAAAACTGTCTTGCTTGGACTCTAAGATGCAGCTGGGGCTTTGTCATTCTTCACTCAGCCTGGTATGTCCTGACCCCCATCAGAGAAGCCTGTCTCAGCAGCCAACTGGATTCTGTGTCCCATTAGGATACAAAGAAAACTTCTAAGGGCTTGCGTTGAAATTCTCTGGCAGAAAATCTACTCTCTGGGGCTCATGAACATTTTAGGTCACCTCTGTGCAGAGCATCGAAGACTGGGGCCACCAAGCAGAAGAGGCTAAGGGTAGGAGCTGTCCCCTGGCTATAGTCAGACTCAGATTCCTGGTCCACCCCCCCCCCCACGACTCTCCTCCCCCACCGCCCAATACCTTTGGCCTTTGTACTAGTCTGAGCCCTGTTTGTTCCTTATGCCACAATGATCAAGTAGTAGCTTGGAATGAAAAATCTGAAAAGAAGTAAACAAGTGGGGCCAGAAGGATAGTACAGTGGGTAGATTGCTTGCTTACAGGTGGCTGATCTGGGTTTGACCCTAGCACTCAATATGGTTCCTTGAGTCCACTAGGAGTACTCCTACCCTGTGTACCTCTAGATGAGGCTCAAAAATAAAAAAAGAAGTAAATATATATCCAAATAGAAAGCAACACAATCTTTTAACTATAAACTTGCAAATGCCTTGGAGATAAGATTCAGCCAAGTGGTCAACCTTCCAAGAGCTGCCATGTCAGTATCTTAATATGGAGCGGGGACCTTTTTTTTTTTTTTTTCCAGAGAAATATATTTGGAGATCATTGATATTTGCCTTAGTTGAAAGCAGTGATGAAGAAAGACACTAGCACCCTGGGCATGCTCTCACACAGTGGGAAATCTGCAGGATTGTAGTACTGTTTCAGAACTTGGTTCAATAACCCACCTTCTTCAGTTTTCACTCACTGCACATGTAATCCTCTATGTGTGTTTAGTTTTATGAAATTGTGTCAAACCTAGGACAGCACTGCTTCAAGAATTCCTATGCAGACCAGAGAGATAGCATGAAGGTAGGGCATTTCCTTACATGCAGAAGGATGGTGGTTTGAATCCCAGCATCCCATATGGTCCCTTGAGCCTGCCAGGAGCAATTCCGGAGTGTAGAGCCAGGAGTAACCCCTGAGAGCTGTCGGGTGTGACCCAAAAACCAAAAAAAAAAATTCCTATGCGTCCAGAAATCAAACAGCCTCCGGGGAGTACCTAATACCACCCTGACACCAACATTCTCCAAGTTGATACAACATCCTGACAAGGAGGAAACAGAAACAAATAGATTTAAGAGCAGGTTGCCCTACCTTACCACCTAATGGTAAGATGAAATCAGAAGACACTAAGTCTTCGATATGTGCAAAAAATCAAGACCATTGTTTACAGAAGACTAACTTTGACAGTTGTACTGGACAGAACTTTTCCTGGGTCCAATAAGCAAGACCCTAACCTAGCTTTCAGCCTAGGATTTGAATAAAAACTAAGATCTCTGATTCCAAAGGTCTGACTTTGACAACTACTACAGAGCAGAACTTCTGGAACCATATCCTCAGCTTCATCCTAAAATCTGCGCAGAAACCAAGATCACTAATTACAGAAAACTGACTACAACAACCATGATGGAGCAGAATTTCTAGCACTATAAAGAAAGACTCTATCCTAGATTTCGTTCTATGACCTGTGCGAATACCAGGATCTCTAATTACAGAGGACTGATTTTGCCAGCAACAACTGAGCAGAACGTTTCCTGGCACCATAAAAAGATTTTGGTGTTCAATAGTGAGCATATCTGTAGCCTGTAGTTGATTCCATGACAGTATGACAGTATGGCAGTATGCTTCAAGGGTGGAGAAAGCCTGTATCTGTTAGGCCAAGGGAATTCCCTTTAAAATTTCCCCAATACTTACTGTGCTTATGCCCCCCCCCAAAGCACAATACCTCGCCATACTAGTCCTCCTTATATTTTTCTTTTTTGTTATTGTTTAGTAATTGTTAGTAATTGTTGTTTATTGTGACTGTTGTATTTTTTTGTTGCTTCTTCATTTTTTCTCATTTCTCCCCCTTTCTTCTTTTAAATTTATATTGATAGTTCCTAGATAGATGGATTCCTCCAGCTCTCTTTTTTTCCCCCAACAGAACCACAGAACTTGAATCATCTTGTTCTGCCTCATAAATTAAAGGAAAAAAGTAAAAGAAAGTGATAGTACCAGGAGCAAACAGTCACATGAACATTGAGTGAAAACAAATAATGACCAGGCTTAAATACCAAACCCAAAGTCAACGACTCTGATAGAATCGAGATGTACAATAAGTTATATACAAAGGGGACCAGTTACTCTAGCAGTTCAGGGGCAAAGAGGGGATTTATGGGATGCATCTGGGAACAGGGGTGAAGGGAGGTCAACACTGGTTGTGGGAAATTGCCCGAATTCACTGCCACTATGTACCTTAAATATAACTGTGAAAGACTTGTAATTCACATGGGACTTAATAAAAATTATTACAAAAATTCCTGTGCATGAAAGCATTTTAATCTATTAGTATTTTTGTTGTGACCTCAATTGAGTGTAATTTTTATGCAGAGCACCAGGTTTCAGGAAGTGCTACTGGAAGGCAAGGCATCTGTGTATACATACTTGTGTGTTGCCCCTTCTATAATCCTGTGGGCTGTGCCAAGGGAGGCTGGCAACCTCTTGCATGCCCAAGGTTAGACTTCTAGAGGGAGTTATGCAGGGCACTTCTTGGCAAGGTGCCTTCCCATCCTTTTCCTTGACCCTAGCTTGCTCCTCACTCATCACCCCAAATGGAAACCCTGGAGCTATTCATGCTGAAAAGTGGATGCCTCTCCCCCATCCAGGCCCCTGCCATCCACTCACTTGCTAATGTTCTCACATTTACTAAGCTTGATGTATGGAAATAATGGAATATCATGAAAATTCTTTGCAAACTATTGATTTTCTTCTGCTTGCACTCAAATGGCCCACAGAATGTCAGTATTTTCCATCTGTGCTATTCTCCTGCCAAATATTTCTTATAATGTTTCATTAGAAAGAAAGAAAAGTGGGTCATAAGAAAAAATAAAAGACAATGTGAGGATGATATCCAGAGACAATAGAGATGAGGATTCAGAGGACCAGTCCATGGTTAAGAAACTTGCCACAGAGTGGAGAGTACAGATAGAATAGAGAAGGGGCTACTATGAAAGGGATATGCATGGCATCCCTTTATTGATAGTAGTGCAAACTACAGTGTCAAAAAAAGAAGAGGAGAGAGAGAGAAAGAGAGACAGAGAGAGAAAGAGAGAGGGAAAGAAGGAGGGAGGGAAAGAGATAAAGTGCCTCCCCCAGTGGCAGGCAGGCAGGCAGGGGAGGGTGGGTAGAAAGAAAGAGAGCATCAGGTAGGGTGAGAGAAAAAACATTGACATCAGTGACAGGAAATGTGCACTGGTGAAGGTTGTTATATATTGTATGACTGTAACTCAATCCTGAGCAATTTTATCTGTAGAAAAAAACCCCTGTATATGAACAACTTTGTTACCTCGTTGTTTAAATAAATAAAAAAAAATACAGAGGCAGAAGTGATAGCGCAGCAGTAGGGCATTTGCCTTGTATGCGCCTGACCCAGGACAGACCTGGGTTCAATCCTCAGCATCCTATATGGTCCCCCCCAAACCAGGAGCGATTTCTGAGCGCTTAGTCAGGAGTAACTTCTGAGTGTCACCGGGTGTGGCCCCCCAAAAAAGAAGAGATAATGATTTTGTTGGAAATACTAAAAATCTGTGGTTTCTAGAAAAAGAAGAAATGCCTGGTTCTGTGACAGGGAGGCAGGACCCTAAATTCTTTTCTTTGCATCCACTGACCCTGAACCACCGCTGAACCCCAAGAGCAGTCTCAGATCCCTGAAATCCAGTGATGTTTATGTAAAAGTAAGTGGACTGTGTAGTACTATCCTAAAGAAATCCCACAAATTCTTTTCTCTTAGGATAAAAAATAAAGTATAAAAAATAGCACCTTGGCTAATGTACATAGGATTTTCCGTGAAATATATTGTTTGATATTTTGGGCTACACCCAAAAGTGCTCAAGGTTGAATCCTGATTCTGTGCTCAGGGTTGACTCCTGGCTCTTGCTTAAGGCTGAATCCCAGCTCTGTGCTCAGGGCTGACTCCTGACAGGGCACATGTGTCTGTGAATAATTCTGGGGACCAAACCCTGATTGTCTTTGAGCAAGGCAAGTGCCTTATACATGGTATTATCTCTCCTAATTTCTTTTGTCACCAGTCAATTATCTATCGAATATGTTCTCTGGCCAGTGTCTGGTTGGAAGATGGGGACATGGGGAAGCCCAGAGCCTCATTTTCTCTGATTTATGGAATCTCAGCTTGGCTGGTCCCAGTTATCAGGTGCTGAGATTGAGTTCATAAGCATTTCCCTTTGGCCCATCTCCCCTGGAGTCAGGAAGTCCCTCACGCAGCTGGCACTGGGCTTATTGGCTTTGGGAAGAGCCTTTGAAGACCAGACTGAGGCAGGAGAGGGAAAGATTGTCGACACTGAAAGAACAGAGAAGCATTTTTAGGAGCCCTGGGTTCCCACTTGGAGTGCTGAGCCTCCTGAGGAGGAGCGGAGACACAAATGGTGGTCACCATCAGCTGGACCTCAGCTGTGGCTCTGTCACTGCACAGAACTGAGCCAGGCTGCCAAGCTGTCCAGTGCCTTGAGCACTGACGCCCAGCTTCCTGCATCTTCCATGAGGCATAGACCCTGGGCTGGGGCTGGGGCCGAGGCGTGGGCCACAGCAATGCACTCTCTATATCTCTGGATCACCCAGCCAGAGTCCAGCTCCATCAGCTTGATTTGGGGTGGGTGTGAGGGAAGGAGGCTCTAGTGGGTGTCTGGTGGTTCAAAAGCCTAGTGGGGGTCAGAATACTTGTCCCTGGACCCTCAGCCCATCTCTGAGCAGTGTCCATACTTGGTCCAAGATCTGAAGATTTGCATCTTTCCTGCTTCTTCTGGTGCATAGGTCCTTCTGGCTTGTCCAGGCAGACAGACAGATTCCAGTGGGTATTTGGCTTCTCCCCTGCCTAAGCTCTAAGCCATGTGTCCCTCTCCAGATTCCCGACTTGCCCTTTCTGGGCTCTTTAGAGACCGAAGAACCAGGGTTGCTCGTCCATGCAGAGACTACATAATCCATTTCCAATATAGGCTGGCTGGATCCCTAAGCCTTGGGACACCCCCTGCACCCACATTAGGGTTCATGGTAAAGTCTAGTGTGGGGCAATGACTTGAGGCAGAGACCCTTGAAGATTACAGAAGTCCTACCCCCCCGTGCCCATGCCTTTTGCAGCCTGGAAGTGTTGCTCAGAGCACTGTTAGACCGGCTTGGTCCTGTGACCTCAGGTCTGGTGTGGAGGATCATGGGGGAGGGCAAAGGTCTGGGAACTGCAGGACAGAGGAGAGCAGTTGAGAGAGCAGCCAGGGAGGCCTATGGGGACCCCAGAGCACAAGCTGGGTGATAGCGTGGCCGTTTGCACCTGCTCCAAAGCTCAGCCCGATGAAGAGCATCTCCAGGTGGGTGCAGAGGCCTGAGAGCCAGTGTGCGGGTTCCTCCATCTGCAGGATGCAACTCCTCAGTGGGGCCTGGGACCCCCAGCTTGCACGGGGGTATCGATTCTGGCTGAGCTGACCATAGATTGGGCCTTGCTCCATATCTCCAGAGACTGACAGTCTGAGGGTCCTACCCAGAAAGGTCTTAGCGGGTCTCAGACAGTCCCTCTTGACCTCCACACCGCCATCTTGCCTTTCCCTTGGCAGGTGGGATTGGAGCTGTGTAACCTCTAGAAAGACTCAACCACAGAGACACAGAGTAAGTGCTTCCCAGACAGCGGCAGATAGACCCTGCCTCAGGGTTTCCAGGATCTGACCCAATGGAAACAGCCTGTTTCCAGAGAAACTGCTTGGAATCGAATCACCACCACCACCACCACCACCACCACCACCACTGAAGCTGGATGGGTGATTGGTTGAGCCACAGGGTCGCTCTACCTTGCCACAAATGATGGGATTGGGGCCGAACTGAAGTCGAGGATTTGCAGCGTTAAAACAGAGAGCTTTGGGCATTTGGGCAACACAGACAGCCAGAGTGTGGCTCTTTTTGCCTCTCTACCTTCTGAGCACCCCAAAGGGATCCAGCATGAGGCATCAGTACCCCGAATCCAGGCACATGCCCCAACTCCACTTCCGGCCACACATCAGGGTCCCTCTCAGATCTCTGAGGGGGACAGCCCACAGCACAGTGAATTCAATATCAAGCAAATCAGATCAAACGGCAGCCTGGAGGAGGGCCCCCACCCCCCTAAGGAGCCCTCTGGGGCCCTACAAGTCTGAGTGGACAGGAGGGGCTGGCCTGGCCCTGGTTCACCTGGGGGGCGCAAACCCCCTCCTTCAAGTGCCCTTCGCTTACTCCCCACTAATTGGGCAGGATCTCAGCCGTCTGATGAGTCAGATTAGAACCAGTCGGCTCCAGCAGGAGCCTTCTGGGGGGCGCGGGGTCACCGGCTAATGACGGGCCTGGTGCCTGCAGTGTGGGCTGCAGAAGAAGCCAGCCCAGCATTGCCTCTGGGGCGCAGGCGGCCGGTCCCCTCATTTGATTCAGTGACCCCGTGAGTGCATCAGCGCCCTGAGGGCTCGGGGCCGGCCAGCATGGCTGAGGCCCTGGGGTGGATCATCTTCTCCCCGTTTGCCCTTCACTGGAGCCCGAGCCCCATTAGCCACAGCTGCACTGCTGCTCATTAGGGACGATCGATGGGGAGCAGGGCTGGAGCCCCCAGCTCGAGGCTGCGGATTTACAGGCCTCCGGAGTGAGGCTGCCTGCAGGCCTGAGCCCAGCCCAGCTTCCAGGCCCTGATGGGGAAGGGGAGGTGTGCGAGGAGGGCAGGAGTTTTCTGTTCTCTTTGAATGCACAGGAGAACCCCAAAGACCCTCTGTACGGGACATGGGGGTACAGGGTCCTGTTGGCTCCTTTCAGATACCTTGATGAAGGCCAGAGGGAGGTGGGAACCCTCTCAGTGGGTGTTTCCCAAGTACCTGAATCTTGGGGGCTCATCAAGGCTCTTCCTGCCCCAATTGAACCTTCTCAAGGGAGTCAGAATGGGCCCTGGAAAGTCCTTTTTCTGCAGGGAGAGGACCAGGCCTTTGCTGAGTCAGACCTGGCTCTGCAGGAGATGTGGGCAGTGATGTCTGTCTCATGGTTAGGCAGCCCTGGGATCTGGCCTCCAGGGGAAGGGGGTGTCCACTGAAGAGTGAGGCCACCCTCATACCCAAGAGTACCCCCACGGTCTCCCAGCAGTGCCCTGCTGCAGCATAGGGGTGAGCTTAGTCCCCCACAAGCCCAGGACAGGCCCTGCTCAGCTCCCACAAGGCCCAGGATTGGCCTACAGGGCTGCATGTGTGAGGAAGTCCTGTGCCCCTGTTGGCTGCCCTGGGTGATGGGAGGCACAGATTGGACACAGGTGGGCAGAAACCTTCTGGTCGAGTCCAGCAGAAGTTCCATGAGAGGAAGTGATGTCACGAAAGAAAACTCTAGAAATTCTCTTTTAAGCTGATTTAGGATGCATCCAGGAAATAAGAACAGGCATTTATTTATTTGGGGGAGTCTCCCATGCAGTGCTCAGCAGGCCTCCCAAACATTCTCAGTAGGCGTGAGGGTTCAATACTTCAGTGACGAAATGTTGCTCAGGGTTACACCCAGTGGTGCAGTGTAGGGAATTGAACTTGGGGCCTGGGGCATGCAAATCATCTGCTCTAGTTCTTTGAATTCTTTCCCCAACATTTATGAAGCAGCAGAAAGATCTTTAAGGTTCCATCTAGCAGCATAAATGCACATTTAAAACCCCAAGATTGCAGGGCTGGGAGATAATTCAAGGAAGAGGCTGTATGTCCAGTTTTTTGACCCCAACTTGGAGATGCCCCTCACTCACCCCAGCTCTGCCATAACCAAACACAGAACTATCATGAACATCGCTAGGTGATGGCCCCTAGAAAATGAACCCATATAAAGAAAATTTTGGCAAGGTTCCAGTTAGAACTGAGTCTAGGAGAGAAAAGAGGAACCTGAGAGTAGGGGGAGACTCAGAACAAAGGAAAAATGGTTGATAAATGAGTGTTAAAGAGAAAGGGGGTCTTGGGAAGGACCAAGGTACAACATATGGACAATGGGGACCCCTCGGAACAAAGGAGATAATCAGTCCCTGGTTGAAGGGTCAGTGTATTCATTGTGCTCCCTGCCTGGGACCTGTTTGACTTTGAAGGGCAGTAAGTATGATCTAATTCCTTTTAAAATATATTGTTTTTCAGAAAGGCTGGACTAGATGGCATTCCCACCAGCAATTAGTGAGAGTTCCTTTCTCTCCACATCCCCTCCATCACTGATTGTTCTTGTTCTTTGTGATGTGTGACAGTCTCTGTGGCATGAGATGGTACCTAATTGTTGTTGTGATTTGCATCTCCCTGATGATTAGTGATGTGGAACATTTTTTTTGTTTTGTTTTGTTTTTGGTTTTTGTGTCACAACCGGCAGGGCTCAGCGGTTACTCCTGGCTCTATGCTCAGAAATCACCCCTGGCAGGCACAGGGGACCATATGGGATGCTGGTATTTGAACCACTGTCCCTCTGCATGCAAGGCAAACACCTTACCTCCACGCTATCTCTCCGGCCCCTGTGGAGCATTTTTTCATGTACCTTTTGGCCATCTGTATTTCTTCTTTGAGAAAGTCTACTCATTTCTTCTCCTCATTTTTTGATGGGTTTAGATTTTTTTTTCTTGTTAAGTTCTGTCAGTACCTTGTATATCTTAGATATTAGAATAGTTTCTTCCATTCCATGGGTGGCCTTTTTATCCTAGTCATTGTTTCCTTCAAGGTGCAGAAGTTTAATGTAGTCCCATTTGTTTATTTCTGCTTATCTTGTTTGGACAATGGTGTTTTCTCACTGATGATGCTTTTAGTGTGATTTACTTTTTTGAAGGATGTCATGGGTATCCTTACAGAATTGCATGAAATTTGTCCAATGCTTTGGGAAGTATTGCCATTTTAATGATACTAATCTTCCTGATCTATGAATAGGGTATGTGTCTCCATTTCCTTGTGTCATGTATTTATTGAAGCAGTGTTTTGTAGTTTTCTTTATAGAGTTTCTTCATCTCTTTAATTAAATTGACTCCAAGGTATTTGAGTTTCTGTGATACTATTGTGAATGGGATTGTTTATCTCTGCCTATCTTGTTTGGATAGTGGTGTTTTTTCACTGATGAAGTCTTTAGTTGAAATGTCATTGAGTGTTTTACCTGTGTGTTCTTCTATATACCATATGGATCTGGGTCTGATATCAAGGTATTTAATCCATTTGATTTTGACCTTTGTGAATAATATTAGATAGAGGTCCAAGTCTACTTTTTTGCATGTGGCTGACCAGTTGTTCTAGCACCACTTGTTGAAGAGGCTTTCCTTGCTTCATTTAGTTTTTCTTGCCCCTTTATCAAAGATTAATTGATTTTATGTCTGGGGATCATTCTCTGAATATTTAAGTATTGAGTATTCATTGATCTTAGGGTCTGTTTACATTTAAATACCATGTTATTTTAATGACTATTAGAATAGTCTATTGTATATACAATAGACTATTGTATTTTGTAATACAATTTAAAGTTGGGGAAAGTGATGCCTCCCATCTTCTTTTTACTAAGGGTTGCTTTAGCTATTTGTGGGAGTTTATTGTTACAAATAAATTTTTGTAGTCTTTGATTCACTTCTTTGAAGAATGTCATGGGTAATCTTAGAAGAATTGCATTAAATTTGTACAATGCTTTGGGAAGTATTGCCATTTTAATGATGATGACCCTTTCGATCCATGAACGGGGTATGTATCTCCATACCCATTGTATCTTCTTTTATTCCTTGAAGCAAGCTTTTATAGTTTTCTTTGTATAGGTCCTTCACTCCTTTAGTTAAGTTGACACCATGGTATTTGAGTTTCTGTGGCACTATTGTGAATGGGATTTTTTTTAAGATTTCTTTTCTACCATTATTTGTGTATAAGAAGGCCATTGGTTTTTGTGTGTTAATTTTGTAGCTTGATACTTTGTTATATGAATCTATTGTTTCTAGAAGCTTTTTGATAGTCTAGAATTAGTCTCATGTCATCTGCAAACAGAGAGAGCTTGACTTCTTTCTTCCCTATCTGG
>NC_064864.1:70983816-71061316 GCF_024139225.1 Suncus etruscus
CACAACACAACAACGTAACAACACAACAACCTCATGGTGCCTCCCATGCTGCTCACATGCATCCCTGGCTCCATCTTGGCATTGTCCAAGGCAGCCCCTACATTCCGGGAAGAGGCCCCAAAGTCTTAGCATGTTCCCACATGGGAAGAACCTGAGTGCAGGATGGTCCTGAGACAGCCCTGCTGTCTACTGCAGTGCCCTGGTCCTGCCCTCAGCTGGGGGACATGGAGCCAGGAGTTGGCAGGGTCATTTCTAGAGTAATAGAGCGACATGTGATTATGCTGCAGCTCCAGGAAACCACATGAAGGAATTTCTGCTTGGCCTGGTGCTGTCCTAGCATGAGGCCTGGAGGCTGCTGACAGCTGATCAATGTCCAGGTCATCCAGAATTTCCAGCTCCCCTGTGAGGTGTGAAGGCCCGTCTCAGTGTCTGGGTCTCCCTTTCAGTTGGGTCCAAACTATGCTTTTGCCTATTGGGTATTGACCTCACCATTTGGCAAAAAGTCTACCAAAAAAAAAAATACCAGAATCTTCCATAAGGATTTGGGGGACTCCACCTTTTCCTCTCCTCAGAGATTTCAGCTTTGGGGATCAGACTCAGGGCAAATTATGTCCATTTTAGCACCTTCTAGGGAAGGAGGTTTCTACAAGACACTTCAAGAGGGGCCAGAGTGCAAGGGATAAGGCATTTGCCTTGCCCGCACTACCCTAGGACAGACTGCAGTTCTATCCCCCAGTGTCCCATATGGTCTCCCAAACTAGGAGTGATTTCAAAGTGCATAGCCGGGAGTAACCCCTGAGCATCACCAGGTATGACCCAAAATCCAAAAAATAAAAGACACTTCAAAAATGTCCTGACTGGACTGAAGGGCACACTTACACTAACATTTGCTCACACATATATGCACTTACACGCATAGTCACACATAGTCACACACAGACACATGCACTCACACCAACATGTGGGCACACAGCACTTAAACACACATGCATGTTGCAACCCACTGCACCAACACACAGGTGCACAGACCCCATAAGCACACATACTCAATAGTGGCCAACAGGTACACACTTGCACATGCACACACATATCCACATGCTCACACTCATGCATGTAGACTTAAAGACACACAACATCTACACATACGCACACTCACACATGCTTATATTTATTTTTATATTTATACATAAATATATACTTCTTATACTAAACACTCATGTCCACATTCACCAACACAGACAAAACTATTCACATTTCTGCATTCACGCTCATGTATGCACACTCACACTCACAGAGATCCCCGTGTATTCAAATATTTTCACACGCACAGCCACACATATATCCGCCGTCACATTTTATACTCGTACACACTTATATATCCACACACTCGCACTCGTACAAACACTCAGTCACGTGCAGCTGCTGTGATCACAGCCACACACCTCACATACACTCAGTACCACACACCTAATCTGTCACACACCAGCACTCGAAGCCTCACACACTCAGTCAGACATGCACTATCAGACAAACACTGTCACTCTTACACCCAGACGGAGTCGCACATAGAGTCCTACACTCAGACACACTGAGTTACAGTCAGATCTGCTGAGTCATACACTGTCACACATGTATACCCAGGCACATAAATACAGTCATACGGTCACACATGTATACTCACACATACCAAGTCATTTATAGCCACATACACTGTCACACATATATACCCATTTCAAGCCACATACTGTCTTGCATACACACACAATCATACACGTATGCCTCCACATATGGGGTCACTAGACATGAAGCCTCAGTCTCACACACACACATACATGCTGTGAACAATGAGTTACACATATCCCCTGCCACATACTGAGTGATACATACTGAGTCTCACACACACACACACACACACACACACACACACACACACACACACACACACTGGATGGGGGAATGTAGCACCACTCTAGAGTGGACCCTGGCTCAGCTCTGGAGACACAGGGGCTCCCCAGAGTTTCCTCCTGCCCACCTGGGCCCCACGAGCAAGCCCCTGGGAAAACATGGGGAAAACATGGGGGGATGGCATGGGTAGAGGAAAGGGAGCCTGGCCTTGGGCAGGTGGATGTGGGCACAGGCAAAGGGCTCAGAGGTAGTGGAATGTTTCCCAGGAGTGCTCACTGCCAGCCCCACGCGCTCAGCTCCTCCTGCCATCCATGGCTGTGTCTGAGGACTCTGCGAGCAAAGAATTTTTAAAAATCAAATTATATTTTTCAAAGGACTTGGAGAGCTTTCTATTTAAAAGAATCCCACAAGGAATCTGCTTTGGAGTGAAGCGGCCCATTGTAATGCAAATGACCGGCTCCTAATTTATCTGTTTTCCAAATTCAAATAAACTCCAGTTTGTGGCTAATGGTCTGGTCGGAGGGCAGGGCCTGGTGGTTCATTGAATATTCATGTTAATTTGGAACTCCGAGCTTGCTAGCTAAGTGCGGATGACCCTGGGAAGCAAGAATATCTCAGAACACAATCTAATACAGCGCACAATGAAATGACACTGAACCCCATGACTTTTTCTTTGATAATTTGAAGTTGGACAGTTATTGGGATCTGTTCATTTCTTATCCCAACGTTGAATCTTGTTTCCAGGAAGAAATCATGGTGCTGACCAGAGCCTCAAGATATAAAGTGAGAATGTCATTGTTCACACTTGTCTTCTCTCTGTCTCTGTCTTTCGGTCTCAGTCTCTCTGTGTGTGTCTCTCTCTTCTCTCTTTCTGTCTCTCTGTCTCTTTAGAAAAAAAAAAAACACCCGTGTTGGAATTTCAATATCATTCCTGGAATCGCATCACCCCGCTTCCTTGGGTTATTTTAATGTACATCTGCTTAGGAAGTTTCCTTTTCGGATCCCAGTCAAATTCAGACAAATAAAGCAAGATTGAGCTGTTCTTCCCCGCTAGCCGGCTAATGAGGTGCGAAAAAGGCCACCAGTTCTGCAACACACCAGCTAACAGACAGCTGCCGGGAAGAGCCGGGATCTCAATTTCATCGGACGATGGAGAGATGATTCCCTTTAAAAGCAAAATGCAGGGGCCATAGCCCTGACCCACATAGTTTCACTGCATCCTCAGCTCCCCCCGCCCCACACACACACAGCCTCATCTCCCTTGCACGGGCTTGAATTTAAGTACACGAGGGCAGGCCAGGCCAATGTGCTAAAATCCATTCACTTCTCTCCCACTGATTTGAAAGGCTTTTCCAAGGCGCCCTGCAACCATATTTTCCTATTTAGGCAAATAAGGTTAGCTGCCTTTTGCCACTCACTATTCAACAGACCCCCTAAATTAATTTTTCCAAAAGTAATTCAAATAAAAGCTGTGTTGCCACTCTCCTTTCTGAGCCCGGAGATTGAATAAGGCATCTGAATAAAAATGTGTATTACAGCCTTCTTTAATATTTAAGCATGACATTCATTGATTTGTTTCTTGTTTTCTGCAAACCTTGACAACATGATAAAATAAATCATAAGAACAAAATATAGTGGTAACATCTTTTATGGACTTCACAGAGTCATCAATCTCGGGCTGGGAGTGAATTATCAGGAGCGGGCCAAGATCTATGCTTTAAGAGCTCCAATAGCGTTCAGAGCTGGGGTTTTCGCACGAGTCAACTCAAGGCGAGTGACTGATAAGCATCATTATTATTTTCTGAGAGTCTGGTTTATGGTGTGTTGGGGAAGTGTTGGCATATATGTTTCCGAGGCAAAGACTTGATCAATTCTGAGTAGACACTGACTGACGGACGTACAGAAACTGGCAGCAGACTCGTTGTGAGGCAGCTAAGCTGCCCGCCAGCCTCATCCGTGGGACATGCCTGGGTTAGGGTTCTGATCCTGCCTCCTCCGGAATGAGCCTTTCTGAACATGATACTCTTAGTCTACAGTGAGGCTCCCACTATAGAAATTGAAGACAGACCCCATGTTTTTGGTGCTGGGTTTGTGACTGGTGCTTTGCAAACACATCATCAACTCTGGACAGAAATATGGGGGAATTCTTCTGGTGTCTGGAGCCTGCCCCAAAGTCAGAGTTGGGGTTTAGGCCAATTGGAGGGTTTGTATTCATACCTCAGGGTCCTAAGAAGATGCTTTGTTCACATGCACACACACACACACACACACACACACACACCAGTTTATCCTTTAAATGTTCACATAGTTGTCACGTGTACACAACTATGCTGACTCTTATTGTCATGGTGTATCCATTTTCCTGGACAATCTTGGGACATGGTTGGCATCTCTGAGTGGCACAGGGACAACCAGCTAGAGACCCCTCAGGGGCCCCCATAGGCTCCTTGGGCCCTTCAAGCTCAAGGACCACTGTGTGAACTAGAGTGTTGTAGGCTGCTGTGCTCTTTGTCCACTACACAGCATTGGAATCTCTATGGTGTTTCCTACATATTCGAACCAAGCTGTCTTCGTCTGTATGTGAAGGCTGGTCCCTAGGGAGGCCACCCTTGGGAGGACCCATAAGGAGGAGCCACACTAGGCTGGGTAAAGTGCTAGGGGGGACCCAATAAAATGGTGCACTTTCAGAGGGTCAAAAAACCAGGAGGATGAGAAAAAAAATCACTTAAAACAGCATAGACTAGGGAGGGAATACACTCACTTTCTGGGATTTGCCCCAACTCTGCTGCTGGAAAATGGTTTCTCGGCAGCAGGCAAGAGGGTCTTTGAGCAGGTGTTCCCACAGACCCCCGAGCTGGCATCCCTAAATGCCACTCAGCTGCCCTCACCCTGTAACTCCCAGCAGCCACTGTGGCCCACCTCCTTCCTCTTCCCATGACTGCCTGGTATGAGTAGACATGAAATATTCTCTCTCTAACTCTGGGTGAGGCCTGCCCAGCCAGCTCTCTCTTCTCTTTCCGTAATTTGAACCAATTAAAGTCAATATGATTTTCTTTACTCGGCCTAAGAGAAATGCCATCAGTATTATTGCTTGTTTGACATTTTGGTTTTCCATTTGTTAAATTTTATTAGCAATATTGGAAATGTGAATTACTGTGTCTGCACGGCTGAGATGCTCTTTTGAAGAGTTCCCGTGCCGTCGGACCACAGAATCCATCCCCCGTAAACCCTTCAGCAGCCACTTTCCCTAGGGATTGCTAGGCCAGGCAGCAGAGAAATCTTGGCTGGTGCAAAAAAAATGCACCAGCAGCCATGAGGAAAGGAGGCGCCATGAGGGATGGTTCCAGGGTTCCCAACAGCTGCTGTGTTGCAACCATCTACCCTAGGTGGCGAACCTATGGCATGCGTGCCAGCGGTAGCACAAGACGGCCTTGCAGCTGGCATTCAGGAAAGTCCGCAATTAAGATATGCGGCATGCGGTAGGAGGCGAGCGTGCTGGTGTGTGCTTTGCAGCTCACCTGGCAACAGGGCTGGACTGGCCATTGGGAGGACTGGGCATTGTGTGGCAGTTTGGGCAATCAGGCTCAAAAAGGTTAGCCATCACTCTGAGAAGCTGGTGGCGAATAAACTGATACACCCATTTTGGGTCAACTATCCTGCTTTTTGTCATTCTTGTCTGCTTTTTGTCAATCTCAGAGAAGAGAAACAGGAAACAGCAGGAGGGGGTGGGCACAGACAAAAAGGTGGGAAAGGGTTGCCTACTTCCCAGCTTGGGCACCGGGTTTTTGGTCCCAATACCCCAAGTGTGCTGGAACCACCCCAAACAGGCATGGAACTAAGTTCTGCACTTCTCAGGGTACCTAATTAACCTCCCCCAGAAGTAATTACTTTGCTGACTTGGGCTGCCTGGTGGGCTTCTTTCTCTCTGACAGGGAGTCGATGAGGCAGAAGAATCTAGAATGTGGACTCCGGGCAAACTTTAGCTGTGTTTTGGGGGCTGGGTCAGTATTTTAGTTAGTCATAGAAGATGCTGAAGAAACACTGGCTGGACAAACCGGACTGCCGCTCACCTGGTCTGGAAAGGGGCCTCCTGGGCTTGGTCAATATTCTTAGAGGATTTTGCAGATAGAACGTCTCAGGTCTTGGTTTTCTGAGCTAGAAAACAGGAAATTAAGAGTGATTGGCAGGGGCTGGAGCGATGGCCTGGGAATTCCTGTTCGAATGCCAGCACCACATAAGGTCCCCTGAGCTCTACCAGGAGGGATCTCTGAGTGCAGAGGCAGAAGTCAGCCCTGAGTACAGCTGGATGTGACCCCGAAGGCAAACAAAACCCAAACAAACAAAGCATACGGGCATTAGCATTGAGTGAGCAAAGTTCTCAGATCATAGTGTGATGATGTACGTGCAAACACAAAGACACACACATACATATACACACACAGACTTGTTTTGGAAGGAGAATTGGACCATACCTGGCAGTGCTCAGGGCTTTTTCTTGGCTCTCCTCTCAGGGATCAGTCCTGGCAGAATTGGGAGGAACATATGGATACTGGGATGTACCCATGAAAGGCCTTCGTGCTCTCATTATTCCCAACCCCATCCATATAATTCAGAGCCCACTCCACTGACAGATGTTGAGACATTCTGTCCTTAAACTTTGAGGTGCTCAGGCAAGATTCTTCTAAACATAGTCATCAGGTGGGACAGAAAAAAGGTTCAGGGGTAAGGCGCTCACATATGGCTGACCAGGGTTTTTCCCCCCATCATACCCTGGTTTCCTGATCACTGCAAGGAGTGATCCCTGAGCACTGTAGGCTGTGACCCCAAACCAAACCAACAACAAAAAAATATTTATCCCATGGGCTGCTTAGGAAGAGTAACTTGTACATGAATGTATATTGTAACATAAATACATACAAATACATGTAGAGAGAGATGTGGGGAAGACTGACCAGGGAGAGGAGCACTCCTTGGCGTCTCCGAGGGGAGAGAAGCCATTGCTGGTTCTGTCTGGATTATCAAGTCCAGCAGTCCTCAAAGGCCTCCTTCTCTTCCTGAGATCCCTTTTCTATTTCTGTGACTCTGGACTTGGCTGTTTCCTACACAAAATTATTAGGCAGACAATTCTAGGATCGGCCGCCTCCTGTATCCCCCCATCCCACACTGCTGCCGCCTTTGCTCCAACGCCCAACCGATGCGCTTCACACTCAGAACAGATTTCCGGCAGGTGGAATCTCTCCAGACCTTCACTCCTGCGTGTAAATGATATATTAAGAAGTTTTTTCTTGCTGAATGCTAATCCATCATTCCTGAAGAAATAGCAGCCACCCCCTTTTTAGGTGGCGGCCTGTGAAGTAATCTCTAATATTGCTTCAATCTTCACTTAATAAAGAAAGAAGTTTGCATTGCTTATGGCACTTGGCTGAAGCTCTCCCTCTCTCAGTCAGACCAGCAGCAATGCCGCCTTGTCAGTCATTTAATTAAGCACAGGAAGCTCCTATTCATTTTATTTCTGTATATGTTAATGTTAAAAACTAATAGAAAACAGCTAGTAAATTGTCCCCTGCATATATTGGACACAGCAACAATTACTCTGGCAGACAAGATATAATAAAAGAGGAAATTTTAATAGTATCCTTATTCCATTTATTCTCTGGGGCTTCTGTTTCAAGGTACTGTAGAAATTAACAATTATTTCTTCTCATTGTTTTTGATGATCTTTTTCTATTATGCCTCTACCTGCCTTAAAATAAAAAATAATTTAAACTTACATTTTTTTATTCAATTGCTTGGTGCCTAGAGATTTTGTTTCTAGGCAGGAGAAAGATGGGAGATGGGTTGGAAATCACCCAGAAATCACTTTCTTCCCTTCTTCCTGTGCCCCTGACGGGAGCTAACGCCACATCAGTCATTAGGACAGGTGAGATTCTCTCGATTTCAATGTGGAAATTCACATGATAAAAATAATTATCTTCAGCATCATTGTATTGACAAATATGTCTGTCTGGTATTTATGAATGTCTGTCATGAGGTCGGCCTGAACAGTTCACACAGCTCTGTTCTGTGAAGCAATTAACTCCGTCTATATGGCAAATTGTCTGAGGATTTCTGCAGAAGGCTTGGGGAAATCTAACAAACTGAAATGTTCCCCAAATTATTGACATGTTACCATGCTGGAGAAAAGCCCATCAGTAACCAGCTTCCATCTGAACTCCGGGACCTTAGGATGAGTGTAGGGGTCAGCAGAGACCTGGCCTGCCAGAAGTAGACTCTTCCTCTGTTCTCTGCTGCGGTGTGAGAATAAACTGGGACTCCAGATACCCCTGTTGAAAGTGGGAAAGCTCTTTCATCTTCAGAGACCAGGATGCATTTCTTGGGGCAATTCCTGTCTACCTACAAGATCTGTGGTCTTCGTGAAAGAGGAGATGGGGAGAGAACCCAGCTCAGGGATAGAAGGTGTTACACCAGGACTCTCCTCCTTTTTTACTGACCCTCAGACCATGAGCATGTCCAGGGCCCAGAACTCTGCCCCCTACTTGCTGTGTATGATGGAGGATGACTATGGGACACGGCCAGCTCAGCCACCATGGGTCCATCCTATGTCCTACTCTACCCCCGAACTGTGAACCACACTCAGGCCCTCCATATGCCATTGAACTCAGCCATCTCTGCTCTGCCAGCCTCGGGACTTAGTCCTGTCTTTGTGATCATGAGGGCATAATGAAGGCCGTGCCACTCACCCCATCAGTATGGCCATTGTCAGGCCTCCATACTCTCTCCTCATCCTGTAACCATCCCTAGTTATAGTTGTTCACAACCTGGGGCTCAGGAATAGCTGGTTCTAGCTCAAAACTCAGTGCTCCCTCTCCAACCTGTCTCTATCCTTCCCGCCTCTGCCCACATCCACCACAGGGGACCCCGGGGGCTAGGAGTGAGATCCCAGCACCCAGTTCTGCTTCTTCTACTGGGGGAGGCCAGAGTCGAAGGCTTCCTGGGCCTAAAGGAAAGTGCCGCAGAGCCGGGACTTTGTCTGTGATGTGCCATGAAAGTCTAGAATTTTCCGAGATATAAATAAATCCGCAAGCAAAGCCGCAGAGCTCTTGCTCCTAACACCACCTCGGGGAATAATCTTAAATTATCTTATTTCCCATATCCCAGCTCCCCCGGAAACAAATCTTGGCACAGATAATTATGAGAAACTGGCGCGGAGGGCACTGGGCGGAGGGAGGGAACGGGAACCCGGGCTGGATGCCATAAGCTGCGCGGACATTGCGTCCAGGCCCTGCCCACAGAGAGGCTGGGGTATGGGTCTCTTCCCAGCCTCTTCCTTTTTCCACACCTCATCCAGCCCCTCAAAACCCAGCCCTGCCAGCCCCCAGCCCTGCCTCCTCTCCTGAATCCCTGCAGCCTTGCTGGTCTCACGTCATCATCCACTTGGCCCTGCTCCCTGCCCTCCACCCTGCTCCCTGTACCTACAGAGGCTCTCCTAGGGTATCCTTACCCTGCCATTCATCCCTCTTCTTTAGCCTCCTTGTCAAGGTGCCCAGGACCTGTAAAAGCTGCTTACACAGGCAAAGTGTCTGAAATTGAAGGCCTGGAGTTAGGTTCCTCTAGATTTCTGGGGGACCCGGCATGGTCATGGGGGGCTGGCAAAAGAAATAGGGTCAGAGTGGGCTGTGGGGTGTGGGGTGTGGAGAAGAATCAGAGGGGTCCTATGGACAGACACCAGAGCCGGTATTGGCTGGGTCACTTCGGGCGACCATGAACTACAGGCTTGTGTGTGATCACAGCATGGAACATGCCTCATTGCACATCCTAGGCTCCACAGCATCCTGAGTAGTGGAGCTGGTGTTCCATGCTGCAGTCACAGGGCCTTCGGGTGATTTTTAGATGTGGCTGCTCTTTATTCCCTTCCACTGCTCTATGATTATGGACATACCCTGTTGACAGCTGTGTCGAGGTTTCTTCCTGTTGAAAGGGGTGTTGCTCACGGCTTCAGACAGGGTTGAATCTGTTGCATGTTGCATCGCCGCACCATCGTCCTGGGTCATATGCATCCCAGCACTTTTGGCCTTGCACCTCTCCTGGCGCCCTCCAATCTGTGCTGAGTTCATGCAGATTGTTTTCATTCCCTATCGCCCAGCCTCACACTGTGTAGCTACATCCTACAGAGGAGTGAGATCTTCTGGTGTTAGACTTTCTACCTTGGAGTCATTTTTCATTAGCCTGACTCCCCCTTTCTTCTATCTTGGCCACATCTAGGTTGGGGAGTGAGTCCCCTGCTGTTTTATCCATGTTTCAACGGCCATGTGAGGCATTCTAGAGCACCTCGATGAGAATCACAGGTGTCTTTCCTGCTGGTTTTACGCTTCCTGTTCTTGAGGGAGATGCCAAGGCAGGATGAGGGATTTATAGTGCTCGTCTTTGAGAAATCTCCACACTTGTCCACTGAGTCAAGACCTGGTGAGAATCCCACCACTGGTGGATAAAGGTTCCACTTTCTCCTCCCACCAAGCCCTGGTTGATTCTGAGCATTTGATCTGCATCATCCTCACTGGAATGTCTGTCTCAGGGCATGTAGCTGTGGATTTGGGTTTTAGCGTGTCTGTCTCAGTGTATCCATATGTGTGTTTCCGTGTGTGTCTGTATTGGTGTATTGTCTATATCCGAGTGTGTCTGAGTCTCAGTGTATTTGTATCTGAGAGTGTCTGTCACAGCATGTATCAGTGTCTGTCTCAGTGTATCTGTGTGACTGTATCTGGCTGTGTCCATCTCTGTGTATTTAGAAGAATGTATCCTTGGAGAGTGTCTATCGGCATGGCTGTGTGTCTCTCTCAGTGTACTTGGATCTTGGCTGGATCTGTCTCAGTGTTTCTGTATCTGAGTGTATCCACTGTGTCTGTCCCAGAGTGTCTGACTATCTCTCCAGAGGCTTGCATCTTTGTGACTGTGCATACATGCAAGTAAGTAGGATCACTGGCTGAAAAGAGGCCTCCTTGGACTGACTGTCTGGAGCTATGAGCAACATCCCTGGCTGTACCCTTGGCCGAGCCCCAGGCAGAACTGCTACTTTTCAGGGAGAAGCTCCTGGTTGCAGAACTCCAAGCTTCCTAAGTCAAAGTGGCGGCTCAGACGTGGTTCCAGCACTTCATGCCAGGAACAAAGATGAAAGAGAGCATGGTTTGGAGCCAACCAAAGCCCAATCTCCGAGCCAGGGCAGGAACAGACAAGCTGGAAGAGCGGCTTGGGGCTGTGTTCTAATGGCAACTTTGCCCAGTGTAAGCAAACACAGCCTGAACGTGCTCAGAGTCACACAAAAGCTAATCCAGGACCTGTTTGTTCAGAGAGAAGCGGGGGCCTGGAGAGATAGCAGGGACCCTTCTTCTGGCTGGCATCCAGGGCACTGACCCAGAAGCAGTTTGTTTAAACTTCTATCAGCCAAGGCCAATCTTAGGTGAGCTGCTTGCTGGAACACCCAGCTAGAACCCTGCAGCAAAGGGCAGAGTTTCACATGATCAGCCCTCAAGCAGCAAGAACCTTCTGGAATGGAGGTTGGTAGAGGGCAGGACAGGAGGAGATGGGGCCACACACCTGCCTCTGCCTACCAAGCCAGCATTTATAGTCGGACCTAATGTCTTCAAACTCCAGTCTCTCCAGGGTAGGTGTCCAATGAAGAAAATGACCATCACTCCTCACTTGGCTGGGTGAGACATGGTAATGTGGGAGTGTTTTTGAGTCAGACGGGAAAGAATGAATCAGAGGGAACACAGCAGTGAGCACTGTTTACAGGTGGAGCAGGTGGAGTTTCCAGGCCCACTTGACCCTCCTGAGCACAGACAGATGTGTAGTGCAGGAGGTTTACCACTGAGGCTCTCCATGGGCTACTTACAACCCACAGCCAGGAAATCTTTTGGAAAGGGGATGTGGGAGCCTGCTTGAGTCTATGCTGGCTAAGAAGACTGGATTGGAGGTTGGTATAATTAGCAGACAAAGGGCCTAGGTGGAAAGGGAACCCCAAGGGAGGGGGCTTCCTGTGTCCTATACCAGCCACCCATGGGACATTTGTCACTGCAGACATTGGGCAAGGAGGAGAAACCAAGAGGGAAGCAGCTGCTACGAGGCCTGAAACCTAAGCCTGAATGTGGACGGGTTCCAGGCCTGGAGACAGGGACTGAGATTCAAAGCCATGATCAGGAAGGGCCAGGCAGGGTTGCTGGCTTTCAGCATAGCTTCTTCCAAGTCTGCAGCCTGGTGGAAGGGAAGGCCATAAGAGGTGAGTCCTGTCCACCCAATCCCACCTTGTCACCAAGAAACTCCTTTTCCCAGTTCCTCTAACATGACTCATGAAGTTCAGGCAGTGAAATGAAAGCAAAACAGTGTAATTCATCCTTACTAACCAAGAGAGAGGCTGGGAGGTAACAACACTGATAGATCATCTGTGCACAGGGCATGTGGTTTGCGATTGCCTCTGCTCCTGTCCTTTACTGGGAGAGAATTCCGGCCAGCAGCTTTCTCTCAACCAGGACAGAAGGCAAGAGGCAACTGCAAATAATTCGCGAGTGTTAAGCTCTTTTGTGAACACCTAAAAAATTAAGCTGCAGAAGTTAGTAGAACGCTCAAGGTGTGTTCCAGTCAAGAGGCTTTAATGAGGGAGAGCAGGGTTTTTATGCCCTGCTCCTGTGGGAGGGGTAGTAACATAGGATTGAAATATAAACCAATCAGATTTGTACAAGTGCAACAATTTTAACCAATGGGAGCATAAACACATTTTGATGGCGGGAAGGATAAAGAAGAACCTGGCAGGATGGGGGGAGGGGAAGCAAATCCTTAAGCAAATAGCTAATTGATATTTACGCAAATACAATTTTTGTTTAGCCTAGTTTCCATTTAAATCTTTCTTTTGTGCAAGCAATAAGGATCATAATTTAAACTTTACAAAAACCTATCTATAACTACGTGCTTGAGAGCAGTTACAAAAATAGGTTCCATGGAAAGGTTAAGGAATCTGGTTAAGCCAGATTCTGTGTGCTGGGCTAAATTTATTTGCAGAGTTTCCAGTTGGCTCGGGGCTAAGCAAACTTTATGGCTTGAATCAGGCGGTGGAAAATTCATTCAGAGTTCCTTTGATATGTGGGATGCTCGGTCTCCCACAGTGGTTGACCTGAGTTCCCTTCCAGGCACCATGTGCCCAGCACCTGACACCACCAGGTGTAACCCCTGAGCTCCCCCAATACTGTCACCATCCAGCAGAGATTTGCTGGAAGCAGCTCTGACTACCACCAGAGGGAGGTATGATCCCGGAACTTGAGATATCAGGCACAAATCTGAATGATAACAAATGTTTTCAGAAAATAAGAAAAATAATTGTATTTGAGATCTTAATCCCTATGTAAGACTCGAGTGGAAAATTGTGTAAAAAAAAATCCAAGGGTTCAATTGACTGGGTTGGCCAGAGGTTTATTAATTAGACACAGCAGAAGAGAAGATAAGAGAAGTGGCAAATAGGTTTCAAGGGAAATACCTAAACTGAGTCAGAGGGAAAAAAATGGAAGAACAACACAGCAAGGGCAGAGAAGGGAGAAGTCTCAGGTCTTGTGCATAAAAGGATAAACTTATCACATCAAAAAAAGTTGAGAGGGAATTTCTAGACTCTGATAAGGATATTTGAATTGTTTTGTAACATGGAGAGGAACAAAGCAAAAGCTGTTCCACAGTAAATGTCTAAGACAGGATGAAATTCCAGAGTTAGAAGGAGCCACGAATAAATGGAGATGGAACAGGAAGAGAAATATTTACCTTCTCAAGCTAAAAATTAGAGTAAACAAATGTAGTGTGTGTGTGTGTGTGTGTGTGTGTGTGTGTGTGTGTGTGAATGCTCTCACTGAAACATCCTTTGAAAATGAGAACACAAAATTAGACAAAGGAGACCATGTCGTCCTTCCAGTAAATCCCATGGAAAGAAGCCATAAAGAACATTGTGTTGACAGAAAGAAAATAACATAAGACCGTTCTCCAGAAAGGGAAAAAGAGGTAGAGCTGAAGGGGCACTGAGACCTAGAACAGCAATGCTATAGTTTTCCAGGGGAAATACATATAAGATCATGAAGAGAGGAGGGTGGAGAATGAAAATCTCAGTAGTAGAAGGTCCAAGTACCAAGAAGATCCAAGATGGACGGTCCAAGATGAAAAAGGAGTTAGATAATGAAGTGAGGCTGATTCTAATGGGAAAAGAATGTGCACAACAGCCAGACCAGGTTTAAATCCCTGTTATAACTATTAAAAGAAACAGGAAAGTAGGAAACAAGCAAGTGGATTGGTATAAATATGAAAAATAGCTACTTGCTTTGCATGCAGCCAGTCCTGGTTGGACAAGCTCCACATGATTCCTCTCAAGGACCACTAAGAGAAATCCCAGTGTGAAATCAAAACAAGCCCCTGAGCATCCCTGGGTGTGACTCAAAGTCAGTTGATTGAATTAACTGATATCAGGGCAAGACAAATAGTAGAGAAGACAAATAAAGCAGAGAATGAATATCCTATATACTATCCTATATACCAAGGATCACAATAAATGTAAATGGAGTAAAAACATCAATCCAAAGATGAATACTGGCTTTCAAGTGAACTTTCGCTGACTTCATGCTGCTTTCTGATAAGATAGACAATTTGTTTTATCCATAAGGGCATAGAGAAGGGAAGAACAGAGATTGAAAACGCAGCCCCCAAAGACTATTTATTTATCACACGAGGTAGACCTTAAGACAAGATTAACTCCTGAAGATAACTATTTCATAGTGATTCAAAAGGCCGTTCTAGAGTAAGATGAAGCTATTCTAAATTTGTTCCACCTAATAAAATATCCCCAGAGATATAAAGAAAACTGCACAGAAGCAAAAGTCAGTAAGATTGCCCCAAATTTTGTTAAAGATTTTTTTATCACTTTTTGCACTGGAAAATTAAGAAGAAAAAAAATAAAGCCATTAGCTGTATAAATACCAAAAAAGCCACTATCAATAGATAGACTTATTTCACATATACCATATATCATACCAACCAGTAGGATACAAATTTCTTTCAAGTCTGAAAGCAAAATGCGTGTTAGATCAGAAAGCAAAATTCAAGGAAGCAAAAATTGAACCTATACAGATTATGTTTCAAAATCAAAGTAGAGCTAAAGTAGGAATTAATGACAAAAGTTTCAAAAATGTCTTCTTTATATTGCTTGGAAATCGTGCCATATAATTCTGAATAGTCCACAATCAAATAGAATTCATCATTCAAGTCTGAAAATATTTTGACTTAAAAATATTAAAATTTATAAATAAATTTATAAATAAAATTTATAGTGAAACTTGCAAAAGACAATTATCATGACTTGCAATATTTAGTCTAAAAAAATTTTTTTTTGGTTTTTGGCCCACACATTGTGATGCTCAGGGGTTACTCCTGGCTATGCGCTCAGAAATTGCTCCTGGCTTGAGGGACTGTATGGGACGCTGGGGAATCAAACCACAGTCCCTCCTAGGTCAGCCACATGCAAGGAAAACACCCTACCACTGTGCCACCGCTCCAGCTCCTATTTAGTCTAAAACATTTTTAACTTGAATTTTTTTTACTGTGTAAAGTCTTCAACTTTTTGCTCAGGACCCTTTGTAAGCTTAAAAAATCATTAAAGATCTAAAAGAACTTTTGTTTATGTAGAAAATATGCATATTGTGTATCATCCCCTAAATCAAAACAGACATTTAAAAATATTTTAATTCATTTTAAAATAGCAATAATAAATCCATTACATGTTAGCGTAGATAACATCACTTTAAGAAAAAAATTATATTTAGCAGAAAGGTTGGCATTGTTTTGCATTTTTGAAAATTTCTTTAATGTCTGGCTTAATGGAAGACAGCTGGAGATTCATATATGCAGCTGTATTCAATCAGTTGTGATATTTTGTTTTGGTTGAAGATTATAAAGAAAATGCAGCATCACCCAGAAATGTCGCTGGGAAAAGGAGCAGTGTATTAATAGCCCTGTCAGACGGCGCGCACGGGCGTCTTTGATACTGCACCCAGAGCTGGCAGGTGCTGAACTTTAAAGGTTAATTGCCACGTGAAACCCGAGGCCACATGGATGTGGTTCCTGAACTTGGGAACATCCGAATGCATTGGCTGATCTTGCTGATTGAAGATCTTTCACTCATGCGAGATTTTATAACACCGTGCAACAGTCCTTTGGAAAATATTAGCTTATTGAGTTATGAAGAGCATCCAAATATTGGTATATCTTTTTATGAAGACATTTTCAAATATCCATGAATGGCTCTATCTCTATGTAGAAGCTATACAGTTTGGGAAGCTCTTGAGTTCACAGTGAAGGGCTGGGTCTCTTCCCATTTTCTGGAACTCTTTCCATTTTAGCACCCAAATTTCAGCAAGCCAAGAATCTATGTGTCTATTCCACAGGGCAGGCCGATGGCTGGCAAACAACTTGTTCAAGTTTGCCAAAAAGCACAACTTTTATTATTGACAATGAATATTATGTTGTTTTCCTTAATATGAAAGGTTTATTTGATTCTTCTTTAGAAAATAAATACCCGGGGCTGGCGCGGTGGCGCTAGAGGTTAGGTGTCTGCCTTGCCAGTGCTAGCCTAGGACCGACCACGTTTTGATCCCCCGGCGTCCCATACGGTCTCCCAAGCCAGGAGCGACTTCTGAGTGCATAGCCAGGAGTAACACCTAAGCGTCACCGGGTGTGGCCCAAAAACCAAAAAAAAAAAAGAAAAGAAATACCCAAGTTGAAAGAAACAGGCCCTGACCATGTGTTTTCTTCAAGTGAAAACCACAGTTTCTGAAGAAAAGTAGCTAGCATGCACTCCTTGCATTTCAATCACAGTCATTTTCCTTTCTTTCCTGTCACCCCTTGGTTTCATTATTCAGTAGAAAGATCTGATCATATTTCCCATTTGGCCATATGGAATCCCCCCCAAAAATAAAATTAATACTCGATATCACTCATCAAATATATTTTTAAAAGAAACAGACACAATGTTTGCAGGTGTATGGCAGAGGATATCAATACTGATTTCAAGCCAGGACACTAAGAATATTATTTACCACTGCATTGCAAATGACAGCACCATAGGAAAGAGACCAAACTTTGAATAGTACCATGTAAATAGTCTAGGCATCACCGAAGCCTCTACATTCCTTGGTAGCCTCAGGATTCATAGAGACAGATTTATAACTGGCCACCAAAAATCTACCTCCAAATGCTAAAATTAAAAAGCAAAGGAAGTCCAAAGAAAAGTGCAAGACGACTAAATAATGCAGTAAGTGATTTCAGTTCCATTTGAATGACCTGAACATTCAAATCATTCAGAGCATTTGAATTCACCAAGTCAGATCCAGCCAAAGAAAAGTACAGTGTAAAGACAAAAGCAGAAACAGCAGAACAGAAATCAAATATATTAGCAAATAAGCTTGAAGTCTATAAAGTACAGAAACATACCTTAGTGCAATGCATCAAAGGAGTATCCAGAAATGCTTACTGACCCGGAGGGAAAAATCTGACTTTCCTCTTTATTTCATTATCAATAGCACAATGCCAAGCACAAAAAGGAAAGGGAGGAAGGCTAAGGAGCTGATGCCAAGAAGAACACCACATAGTCATCTAAGCACCACCTGGAGGGAGCCACAAGCACTGGAAATAGCTTCTGTATACTGGTACTGGCAGGTGTCACCCCCAGAGAAACAACAACAATAAAAGATGTTGAAAAGATCATGTTTGGGCCAAGAACCAGCATGAAGGGCAGAGCACATGCCCACCTGGGACCAGACCTGAAGTGTCACCCTGGACCCCTGAGCCCTGAACACTGTATGTTTGATCTTTTGGCTTCCAAGCACTCTGTGGCTCAAGCACAGCAGTTGTGTCACTAAGCAGGCTGTGTAGTCCCACCTGATCTCTTTCAGCTCCTGGGGTGCTCCAAGGGTCATGAGTTGACGGATTAAACCCAATCTCCTACCCTTCCTTCTGCCTAGATGGCTTTGTACCCCAAACTCACCCATCAGTGTCCGGGGCCACATTATCTTCTTCAATACAGGTCCTGGATACCCTAAGCCCCATCCAGGGATTGGGAAGGATCTGGCAGAGCTTTCCCATGGCCCCCATGCTCTGGGGCCCCCTTCTTCCTGGTTTTATGTCACCTGTAGATGTGCTGGTCTCAAGGCTAGGAGGGGCCTTCAGCAGATCCTAGAATGAATCTTACCCAGGACTGCACCTTCTGGTTTCCAGGGTCTCCTCACTCATCCACTAGATCTGTCCATTCACCCTGATTCCCCAGATCCCCCAAATCTGTCTACTCCACTAGGCTCACCTAAAGCCCAATCAAATGCTGCAGCATCATGTGTGGCCCTTCCTCCTCTCCAGGATCACTCAGCACTGCCCAGCTACTCCCCAGGGCCCATGCCCACAGAGAGGCCCCTAGGAGAAAGACCCCACAACACCATGGCAAGAAACCCACCAAACATGGAGTTCCGGGACCCTGAGCTCGGGCTGCCAAGATGATTCAGGACCAGAGAAAAGACATTTAATCTGAAGAGAAAAATCTGGAGTGGTGGGGGAGGGGTATGGTATTTAGGGAGATGGGGGGGCATGGCTTACAGGGGGGCTTGGGCAGCCACAGCATCCACACTGCTGCAAGCCTGGTTGGGACCTCCAAGCCCCCACCACCCCGGCCAGCCCGACTCTGTTAATGGAGCCAAAACCTTGAACGCAAATATTGACTGGAGCCTCGAAGCCTTAATGATTTATTCTGAATAATCTGGTGCCGAGCGTCTCCGTCTGTGCCAACTCAGTGGGTCTCAGCGGGGACACCCGGCAGTGCCCGCAGCAGGCAGCCCGCTGCCAGAGAGCACATTAAGCTAATTTCCAGCAGAACCAGTAAAGGTATATGGAGCAGGCAGCGTCAGGAGCAGCAGCACCGCCGCGCGGGGCCTTCCATGCACTAATAACTCGTGCCTGTGCCGGGGTAGCTGCCAGCCATGGACTCACCAGCACAGGGGGAACTAGGGCTGTACTGCCTCTCAGCACTGGGCACCCGAATGCCTTGTTCTGCACCCTAAAAGGCAGTTTGCTGGGTCTCCACACACATGGATACAAAGAGGATTTCAGCGCTGGATTCAGAGCTCTGGGGGCTTGGGGGTGGTAGTTGCTCGGGGCTCTGCCTAGCCCCAGGGAGCTGGAGGTTCAGAGGGAGGCCAAGAAGAGGGTCCTTGTTTGAGGGGAAAACCCAGGTTAGGAAGGTGTTTGGCGGTGCTACCAGCTCTGACTCATCTTGGCTATCGCCTACTCCTACCCGACCTTTGATTTTGCTTAGGACATTTACTACTAAGTCAAAAGTGTGGCTGGAAAAATGGCCATCAGGCAACATGTATGACTTCTTTGGGCAGGACTAGGAACAGGTGGTAAGGGAAGTACTGGCAAGAGTTTGGGCCGCACATTGCCTAGCAGGGGTCCTCAAATTTTTTAAACAGTGAACTGGCCCTCAGACCATTGGCGGGTCTGACTATAGTAAAAACAAAACTCATGAACGAATTCTTATGCACACTGCATATATCTTATTTTGCAATGAAGAAACAAAACAGATACAAATACAATATGTGGCCGCGGGCCATAGTTTGAGGACCACTGGCAGCCTTGCTGGAGTTCAGGTGGAATTCTCTCTCTCTCTCTCTCTCTCTCTCTCTCTCTCTCTCTCTCTCTCTCTCTCTCCTCTCTTTCTCTCTTTCTCTCTCTCTCTTCTCTCTCTCTCTCTCTCTCTCTCTCTCTCTCTCTCTCCTCTCTGTATGTCTCTATATTCCTCTGTGTGTCTCTGTTCTGTCTTTGTATGTATCCCTCTCTCTCCTTCCCTCTCTCTTTTATTTAGGCTGCCTTCATATGCTGCCCATTTATGCAAAAGCCAGTAAGGAGAAATCTGTTTCAGCAAGCAGCAGGCAGTAGGCAGTGAGCAGCAGAAAAAGGCAATGGGCAGCAGGTAGTAGTGGCCAGGCCTCCCCGCCACTTTCACCATCTCACTATTTTCAACAGGCTCCCATCCTGCCTACCCTGTCTCCTCTTAACTGTGGCCACAGAACCTCTTACCAGAAAGCAGGGTGTCCATAACAGTGCATCCATCCTGAAGTTCTGGGCTTGGATCTATGGAGGATTCTAAGGTGACAGTGACAGTCAGTGATGGCCCCTTAAGCCCCCTCCTCCTGCTGTCCCAGATGTTCTCAGGTCTTGGGGTGCGGTGACAGGGCTGCTACAGTGACCACCCTGAAAGAGCTCCATGTGGGTAAAGGATGTCCCAACATTATCTGGAGCTCTCTGACTTTGGGGGTGCCTTACGTGGATGTTGAGAGATGCCCGAGGCATTGCCGCATTCAGGGCTGTATCTTGTCACCCTCCAGAGAAACAAGAAGAGCAGAAGATCTTCAAGATCCCACGAGCCTCAGAACACCTTCTTCTTCTTGATCTTCTTCCTCCACACCCTGAGTCCCTTCTGGGCTCCCATGGTCTCGATAAGGCCCTGCCACCTCTGAAGACCTGGCACCCCAGGGAGACACACCAGGTCCTGCCAGGACTTCTTGGTTTCCTGTTGGTATCCACAGCCTGACATTCCACACAGAGCAGGGCTCCTGGGCACTGTTTTCCCCTGGGCTGCTAGGCTGCTCTGAGGGGCCCAACCCAGGCTGGTGTGAAAGAGGACCAGGAGGAATTAGAGTGTGGAGGTGGCCTCACTTCTCCAGGGCCTCCAGAGGGACAGAAGCCAACCCCACACCCTCCATTTGTTCTGAAAGACCCTGCTGTGAAAGTCCCCCCCCCAACTCCATACCCCTCACAGGAAGTCCCACCTCTGACTGTCAGTGGCAGGGAGATCCCAGGGCGGGGAACCTATTAGCTCGGCTCCCCATTAGCCCACATTTCCAAATTCAAGCTCAGCAGGACCCAGAAAGAATCACACTTAGTGCAAGAACATCTGGATGCAGAGGAGGAAGGTAGGAGAGGTATGGGGGGAGGCACAGGGAAATAGGGCAGAGGGAGTCGCTCCCAAAGTGGGATCAGGAGCTGGACCCCAGAAAGGAGAAAAGACAAGAGGGGAGGAAGATAGAGGAATTGCAGAGTGGAAAAAGGACAGTGGGGACCATCATGTGTCAGAGGGAGCACCTCTCAAATACAGGGGCTGAAGAACTAACTACCAGGGAGCAAGGCACAGCCTGGGGCAGCAAAGCTGAAACCTCCTATATCAAAGAAAATCAACTCCCAGATCCTCCTTTCTCAGCCACATACATACAATCTCAAGAGCCCAGACAAGAGGACAAGTCCTCACTGTGGTCTGCTGGATGGTACCCCATACGGACAGTCCAAGATAAGTCACTAGCTGCCTCCCCTACTAAAGCTGGGGCAAGGGCCACAGAAAGCCAGAGGGTTAAAACAGGCATTTGCCTTGCACATAGCTTACCCCTGTCCAAGCTCCTATGACCACATCTGAGCCCCAAGAGTAGCCCCTAAACACCACTGGGTTGAGTGCCCAAACCAAATAAATAACTGAAGGGTTACAAAGCAAAAACTCCGAATTTACAGGCACGGCCTTGTGCTGCAGAGCTGGGCCTCCTTCTTTACAGAGAATCCCAACACTCAGAAAACTCACGGGACCCTGAGCAGGTCCAGACTGAGAGGCCTGGAAGACCACATGTGAACCCAGTCGGGTCCACAGCACCCTTGGGCACTACAGAACAGGAACACAACCCAGAGATAAACACCACAGAATGTTCCAGAAGGCTCTGGGGAATTCCTGGCACCTTGTGACCTCAGTTGGTCACACTCACACTTCACACAGATCTGGCAACACACTTTCTCGGCAGTGCTGGCAGAAACAGTTACGTACCCCCAGAGAATTCACCCAGAGACTCCCACAGAAGAACAGTCGACGCATCTGAGAGAGAAAGAGACTGTCAGACCCTGCTGAGGACCCAACAGCAGCGCAGGTAAGGCTGACATCTGCACATGCCAAGCTGAAACTTACCCAGGCACTCGACCCTGCTTTCTGGAGTAGCTGTTGATCAACCAGAGGCAATAAGCCGGCTGAAAACAGAGAAGTGGTCTAGAGAGAGAGAGAGAGAGAGAGAGAGAGAGAGAGAGAGAGAGAGAGAGAGAGAGAGAGAGAGAGAGAGAGAGAGAGAGAGAGATCAGCCCTCCAACTGTCTTCCCACCCCATTGGCCCATAGGGAAACCCCGTAGGCAGTGGGGAAAGCCTAGTAAGTACAACTAAAATTGGATTTAATCATAGCTACTAATAAAGGCCGTAGCTATATGGCAATTTACTGTGCTGTTGGCAACAAGAACCGCTAAAGGCACTTTAGCAGCATATTAGATAACCCGCACAGTAAGTAAATTATGACGAGAATAACTCGAGGATAAATACTGAAAGGACCTCCCCACAATCTCTCTTTCCAAAACTCCGGGAGAGGCGCTCCCCCACCCCACTCCCGCGAATCCACGCGTGGCTGCCTGCAAAGTCTATCAGATCCAATCAACCCGTCTCTGATGCCATGACAGGCTTTGCCTGGGCCTCAGTCTATATGATTTTTCCAATTGGTAAATGAAAGAATGATGTCATATGACAGCCTTAAATACTATTAAACAGACCATAACTAACCCTCGCTGCATAAATTATACATGCGCTGACACTTTTATGCACTTGGTGAAGAATTACTTCGCAGGCCCTGCAATCTTTTCCCAAACAAGCCTCCTCGCAGAGGAGCAGAACGCGGCGGGTGATGTTTCATGGTTACAAATGGGTCGCCAAATTAGCATGCGTTTATTAAGTTTTCACAGGGAACCCGGCTCATTCAAATACTTGTAGATGATCATTTATTTTTACCAGAGGCATCATTTTTCATGGTGCGCTTTGGCCAAAACCAACAGGGCCCGAGCCAAGTGCGGCTGCCTGATCCCTGTTCTCCACTCCCGCCCCCCCCACCCTTTCTTGGCGGCCTCCCTCCATGAGTCTTTTTGAGCAGCGAAGGTAAACACGGGTCTGTCTCCTGACCAGCATCTCTGCCAAAATGCAGAACTGAGTATGAGTTGTCACCAGCAGCCCCCAACACTCCTGACTCTGCACGCTGTTTCTGAACTGTGTTGACTTCCTTGGAGCAGGGCCATGGACCTAGGCTGGTTGGCATAAAGCCCACAAAGGCCCCTGAGAGTCCTCGGACCAGGGCAGGCCACAGGAGACAGGGAAAAGCTGGATTTGGGGAGCTTTGTTTTCACAGAAAGTATCTCAAGCTGGCACACCACTTGGATGCATTGGGCATTCAAGTGGCCCCTGACTCTGAACTCTCTGGTTCCTCTTTAGACCTAGTCTCTGCTTCTGGCCACAGAAAGCAACAAACAGTCTGTTGCAGCTGGTCAGAGGACAGGTAAGAAGGGTATGGGCCATCCTATCATGTAGTGAGTGCAAGGTAGGGGCCTCCAGATCCCCCAAATCAGGGGCTTCTGTGAATTTAGCCTTTGAGGATAATCCTGAGGAGGTCACAGGGTCATTGAAGGCTTTCCCTCTCTTTATAGCCAGGTCCCGCTGTAAGTCTAATATCCCTGTATTTCCTTCCCACATTCGAAATGCACTGGTTCCTGACCAGTGAGAAACCAGCTCCATCCTATGAACTCCTGGAGTATCTGACCAGCCTGCCAAGTGCAGCTGTTGGCATATTTCAGAGTCTGTGGGTCTGCTGATGTATCTCCAACTCTGATTCTGGGTGATTTAAACTCTGCTTCCCCAGACTTGATTTTATCTCTAGATAAGCTCTTCATTCCACCCAGGAGATGTTTGTCAGTTGTGCTGCATTTTATGCTTAGCTAAATTGCTCTAGGAAGTCCTGACATCAGCTAGGACTTGACTTCACTGGAACATTTGAATGAAGTTGAAAGGTATCTTTCTTGTTGACATGCAGTTCTCACAGCTTAGCCTGCAGCCATATGCATAGGGACCACTCTGAACCCCAAATGGTCACCCCATGAGAAGTGTGTGTCTAAAGTAGATGGGAAAGGTCTTGCTCCATGATGGCTCTTTCTAGTCAAATCTCAACAGAAGGGCAAACTAGGCACTCTTGTGCTGGATGCCAATGTCCTAATAGAGTACTGGACTGTTGAGAAGAGTGTTGATACAGGGGACCAGACTGCATGCAAAGCACAAAAGGCAGCAACCATCTCAGTGATGAGATGGTGATTAATTGATGGGTGAAGGAGATAAGTGGATGAAAAGATGATGATGGATGGAATGATACATGGAATATAGATAGGAGAGATGGATGATGGATGGATTGATAAAGAATAGATGATTAATGAATAAATGGATGGATTATGGATGGATAAAAGGATGAATGAGTAGATAATGTATGAATATATGAAAGGATAGATGGAAGGAAGGATAGATGGATGATGGATGAGTAGGTGATAGATGAATGAGTGTAAAGATGGATAGAAAGATGAATGGATGAAAGGATGGCTGGTGGAAGGATAGATGGAAGGATGAGTATACAGGTTATGTATATTTGTATATGTGATGAATTTATTATGCTGTATGTATAGATGCACAGATGACGGATGATTACATAATGGGTTGTTAGATGGTGGAGAGATGAAAGGATGGATACACAAATGATGGATAGATAAAAGGATGAATGGTTGATAAATGGATAGAGGCACAGATGAATAAATAATGACTATGTACTGGATAGATAATGATGGATGGACTATTGGATGAATAGGTAGAAGAATGTATGGAAGAATGAATGATGGGTAGATGATAGGTAGGTCAATAATGGATAGATGGACTGATGGATACATGGTGGAAGTACCTAAATGAAGAACTATAGAAAGATAGCTGGATGCATAATGAAAGAGTGAATGGATAGATGAATAGATGAATGGATAATAGATGAAAGATGGATAGATGAATGGGTGGGTCCATATATAGGTGAAAGGATGGTAAATGGATATGGTAGATGGATGATAGGTGAGTTGTTGGAAGGATGAATGATAGATGAATGATAGGTATAAACATAAAGATAGATGCATATGTGCAATGATATGTTGTGTGTTTTTGTTTGTTTGTTTGATTTTGGGTCACACCTGGCACTGCTCAGGGGTTTCTCCTGGCTCTACACTCAGTCATCGCTCCTGGCAGGCTCAGGGGACCATATGGAATGCTGGGATTTGAACCACCATCCTTCTGCAAGAAAGGCAAATGCCCTACCTCCTTGCTATCTCACCGGCCCCAGCAATGATATGTTGAATGTGTAAGTATCTAACATGAAAATGTAGGCATCTCTATAGGAACTAGTGAAAGAAGAGATTACAGAGTTATTCTTCTTTCACAGTACAGAAAATGTTCAGAAGATCATGGCCATCTCTGCCCAGAAACACCGGTAGCCCAGTGCTGGTTCTCTGTGGTCAGTACAGGGTCAGACATAACAGCCTTGGGTCTATGCAAAGATCCCAGACCTCAGGCCTATGTTTCCCAAATTGGGACTGCTGGGGCCACCTAGGTATAAGAGTTACTTCAGGTCTAACTGGGATGTCTGTTAAAGGTAGATTTCAGGGGTCGACAGCAATTGTCTTTCTGAGGCAGTCACCTGAGTGTGTGCGTATGTATGTGTCTGTGTGGTGGTGGCGCTCTGTGATTCAGCCTCTCTCCAGTCAAGAAAGAAGCATAAGGAATCTATTCCTGCAAACTCCAAACTGGCTAAGGAGGTCTTCCCAATAGAATGGGGTGCTGGCAGTTGAGTACTTAGGCCTTTCTTAGCCACAAGGACCCACCAGAGTGCCGCCCAACGTTCTCTGGGCCAGCTGAGACCCTTTTCAAACTCCCCCTTCCCAGTTACTCCCTTTCCCTCTGTGTGTCCCCATTGACTATATTAAGTCTGCCCTAACCATCCTGGAGCTGGGAAACACTCACTGGGGTGCCTAAGGGGGGGAAGCGAGTGCCCACAGAATGCAGGTCCTGCCAGTAAGGAGTAAAGGACAGGTATGGCCAATGTTCCTCTCCAGGAACCCCAATTTTTGACAACAGGCTAGATGGAAGGTTGGAGTCAGTAAAGTGAACCACAGCGTCTTCCAGTAGGTGGATTTGGAGGTCACCACAGTCAGTAGGAATACAAGGACCACTGAGTTTCCCATGAGCATCATAGCTTTCCCTACGAGGCAGCCAGGCATGGGCCCTCATGGTACCATCCAAATGAATGCTTAGCACAGGCTTGTGTTTCCTGCCACCTGTCACAGTGTGGAGGAAACCAGGGGCTAGGATCCAATGTACAAAGCTGATTTACACAACAGACCTGCACCAGCTCCCTCTTCCCAATCTGGTTCAGCTGATATCCACAGACATCATTGGAACCATGAAGTTACCTGGCCCAAGAGGAACCAGCAGTTATGGAAATTTTATTAGGTTTCCTTTCTGGTGAGCATGTCTCAGAAAACACAGTTGTCTGCTACCATGATGGAACTCATGGCACTTGTCCACACAGTCACCATGCTGGGTTCCCCAGCATGGTGACCTAGTGGCCAAGGGCCAGTGAGTTCACTACTTCTAGAAATGTTCAGATATATTTTAAATAGAGGGTCCGGAACAGGAATTGTTCATACTAAAGTTCGTTTATTTTTCTTTGAGCTTTTCAAACACCCTACCAGTCAGCCCACAGAGGATTTTTCTCTCATTCACATGGAATAGCAGACCACAGCCTTAAAATTAAAACAACAGAAACACTCAGGAAACTCTTGATGTTGTTAAATACAAGATAAATATTTGAGTGTTATTTCTTTCTGCCAACATTTTCCACATATTTGTGGAAACGTCGAGGGAAAGCTGCATCTGTAGAGGCGAAAACTAAGAAGAGGCTCAAGGAGTACTGACTGCCCGCCTCGTGTTGAGTCGCTCCTTCTCTGTGAACCATGGATAAGTGGCGTCTGTAGGAACAAGAGAGTCCTGGAACTTGGTTGTATTCACTGCTCCCCTCGATAGCTGCCCACAAATGAAAAAGAAAGGACATTCTTGGCTAAAATTGACCTCAAGGCATTCACATTCCATTCTGGTCAACAAGCCAACTTGGGTTCCTTGCAGGGAAACATTCTTGGTTTCCCTCAGGGGGAAGCTGGCATTCCACCACAGAGACCAGACAACACCCACCTCTGGGCCTCTGAAGATGCCCTGAGCAAGACAGAAACTTATGGGAATGTCCCCAAGTGACCTTCCCTCTAGTGATAGAACATCCTGAGTGACCAGCTAAGCAATTGTCCAAGGGACAAATTTAATTTCCATCATTTCCACTACCAATTCCTACTTTTGGCACAGGGGAGAATTCTTTTTTTTTAATTATCTTTATTTAAACACCGTGATTACAAACATGATTATAGTTGTATGATTACAGTCATGTAAGAACACCCCCCTTCACCAGTGCAACATTCCCACCACCAATTTCCCAGATCTCCCTCCTCCCCACCCCCCTACACCTGTACTCGAGACATGCTTTCTACTTCCCTCATTCATTCACATTGTTATGATAGTTTTCAGTGTAGTCATCTCTCCAACTGCACTCATCACTCTATGTGATGAGCTTCATGTCATGAGCTGCACCTACCAGCCCTCATCTCTCTTGTCTCTGAGATACTGTCAAAAATGTCTTTCTACCAGCCCTCATCTCTCTTGTCTCTGAGATACTGTTAAAAATGTCTTTCATTTTTCTTAAAGCCCATAGATGAGTGAAACCATTCTGCATCTTTCTCTCTCCCTCTGACTTACTTCACTCAGCATAATAGATTCCATGTACATCCATGTATAGGAAAATTTCATGACTTAATCTCTCCTGATGGCTGCATAGTATTCCATTGTGTATATGTACCACAGTTTCTTCAGCCACTCATCTGTTGAAGGGTATCTTGGTTGTTTCCAGAGTCTGGCTATTGTAAATAGCACTGCAATGAATATAGGAGTAAGGAAGGGATTTTTGTATTGTATTTTTGTGTTCCTTGGGTATATTCCTAGGAGTGGTATAGCTGGATCGTATGGAAGCTCAATTTCCAGTTTGTGAAGGAATCTCCATATCGCTTTCCATAAAGGTTGTACTAGACGGCATTCCCACCAGCAGTGAAAAAGAGTTCCTTTCTCTCCACATCCCCGCCAGCACTGCTTGTTTTCCTTTTTTGTGATGTGTGCCAATCTTAGTGGCGTGAGGTGGTACCTCATAGTAGTTTTGATTTGCATCTAGGGGAGAATTCTTATGACTGGAATAAGCTTCCAGGTTTGATCACCTCCCCTCATGGAACATTCTGGAACACACATCGCTTCAGGTACATCACTCTAGTACATCAAGAGAACTCTCTGGGTCTGATCAATCATTATAGAAATGCACACTGAGATTCCAAAAATATCACCAATCAATTAATGGATAGGGGGTGTCCTTTGATGAACATAATGTAGAAGAAGCTTCTAGTGGCAGTAAATCATGCCTTGTCAGGCCTTCCCGCTGATGTGGAAGGGCAAACATTAGACTCTGTTTGAAATGATTTTAAATCCATGATTTCTCCCCCAATGACTACAGTTGATTCACAAAATGAGAATAATAAATAGCTACCAAAGGTAACTACTGACTAAGGAATAAAAATATCCACCAATTAGGGATAGGGGGAAATATCAATGTCTGGGTTCATTTTTATTTTGGATGACAAAGATTCTGGGGTCTCTGCGTTGAGCAGATCACACACAGCTTTAATAATAACAAGTGAGGGGGCCTGGTTCAAAATCCACTGATATTCTTAGCATGGTGTTCTATGGAAAATAGAAACTTTAGGGGTCAAAGTGATAGTATAGTTGGGAGGGCTTTGCCTTTCAATGGCTGACCCAAATTTGATCCCCCGAATCCCATCATCCCAGAGGGTTCCCCATGCCCCACCAGGAGTAACCCCTAAGCACTGCCAGGTGTGTCTCCGCAAAGGAGAGTAACTTTGGAAAACTAAGTCATGCTCAAAGTTATTTCCATATGATTTTCCATATGATGTTGGGGATTTCTCGGATGGAAAGACCCTCAATCTTTCTGAGCTCTCTGGTGATATTTACAAAGTGACTTATACCCTTTATCTGATATCCATAAGTGCCATGAGTTCCACCATGGTAGCAGACAACTGTGTTTTCATCTGAGACATGCTCAAAGAAACCTAATATAAAGAATATATATATATAATATATATACCTAATATAAAGAAACCTAATATAATTTCCATAACTGCTGGTTCTTTTGGGCCAGGTAACTACATGGTTCCAATGATGTCTGTGGATATCAGCTGAACCAGATGGGAAGAGGGAACTAGTGCAGGTCTGCTGTGTAAAATCAGCTTTGTACATTGGATCCTAGCCCCTGGTTTTCTCCACACTGTGGCAGGTGGCAAGAAACACAAGGGGTAGGGGTTTGAATGACAGTGCTGAGGATGAGGGTGATGGAGGGAATCAATAAAGGAGAGGAAGGACTTCCCAGGCTCATGGCAGATTCTCAATGTTTAAACTTTGCCAAGATTCCTGGATGGAAACCCAACTAGTCAAGCAGTGGGGGTGAGGGGGGCAGCTATTGTGGTGACTAAATGAATGTGTTTTCATCGGTCATCTCAGTGAGGCAGTGAAACATGAACCATAGGGTTTGCTTGGGGGTTAATTAGGAAGCTTCCTGGCAGCCAGACCCTCTGGCTATCTTGCCAATATGACCATTGCCTCCACACCAGTAATGGCTCCATTTGTGTCAGATACAAGGCCACAGATTGATTGTGTCTGTGGTCACGAATGTAGACCGGGTCATGTGGATACAGACATGAGTATGACTGGGTGGGAAAGAAGACTTGAAAGGGTCTGGATGAGGCTCTGGAATGGATTTGGTTGGGGATGTGCAGTTCAAATGCATGTATATGGGCTGGGGTAGGATGGGAAAGAGGTATGGATGAAGAAGCAGGACAGGAACCAATGGACACTGGGTGGAGCAGAAAGGAATTGTGGTGAGTCAGGGATGGTTGGGCATGGATTAGGGATAGTTGAGCATGGGATTAAATGATGATAAAGATGGATTTGGGATGGGTCAGGGATGGCCCAAGAATGATTTGGGGATGAATTAGGAGGGTGAGGAGGAGGATGGAATGCAGGTGGGCTGAGGATGCGTCTGGTTGGCAGTGAGTATAAAACAGGGCAGATAAGGAAAGATAGACCCGGGTGGAACAGGAAGGCAGGACTTGCTGCAATAGACCCGGTATAGAGAAGAACTGGACTGTGCTGTGGGGTGTCCTGGTCTCTCCTCCCAGATAGAGCCATACCCTTGGAACTCCTCATTTGGCTCCTTCACATTATCTCCCTGGCCTTGAACCTCTGTTTTATCTTGTGACTATTGAGACCTAGGGCAGACAGAGTATTTTGTTTTGAAATAGGGTAGATGAGATGGACTATGAACTGTCCTTCCTTTTCCCCATCCAACCCAGCTTCTCTGAGTCCTGAAAACTCACTGACTCTGAGAAAAGGTGCCCCCAGCCTGCTTCACCTTTAAGGATCTTGTACCCCAAGATGAATGACAGACATCACATGAATGACTTACACCCATGTGAACAGCAAAGAACAGATTGGCTATTGAAGAGTTGCAGGTGGTGGCCATGTTCTCAGCTGGCTAGGACCAGTGTCCCCTGAACTTGGAGCAAAATCTACTCCAGAACTATGTCTCCTGGCACCTATGAGACTGGGTCCCCAATTTCTGCCTCAGTGGGCCAGCTAGTGCTGAGATTTAGGACAAAGCAGAGAGCTTAGTTGTCACTGATGATCAACTGTGATGGTTTCATGAGAACACTCCTACCGAGTGGGGCACAGCTGGCCCCCTGTTCCCCTGCACTCCCCTACAGATGTTGGACCCTCTGGGCCAACGCGAATACTACAGCCGCCATCTCTCCGAGCTGCACCCCACCTGGCACTGACTGTGAAACCACCCTGAGATTGTGGGAGATTTATAGACAAATAGCCCCACTGTACTTTGCTCGCATCAGAACAGCATTCTTGGGGGACTTGGGGGAGTCTCTGTGGCTCTCGTGGGAGCCCGACGGTAATTACGCACCACAATTACCATGTGCGTCCTCAGTGTGGTATGGCTGGAATCAAAGTCCCCTCAGCGCCTGTCAGAAAACAGCCTTGAAGAGGATCCTAAGCTGCTAGCCTCGGCGGGGGGAATTTCTTCCACATGGGGGAACAGGACCCCTCCTTCCTAGCACAGCCCACATAACAGTTTTGGTTAGGCCCAGGGGCTCTTTAAACAGAGCAGGAGCCTTTGTGCTTTGTGATGATGCCAGTGTCTTCTAAGAAAAGCCCCCATTATTAATATTCTCCGGGTGCAGCCTGTCCAGGGTTCACAGAAGAGAGGGAGGTTTTCAAAGACATTCCATACCTGACAGGAAGAATTGCTCTGTTCTCTGGGGAGGGCCCTCGGCTGGGGACCTGATGATACAGTTCTAGAGGAGAGGAGTTCTGGGATTTGGAATCAAGTCTTTCCATCAGGGTCAAGTTATGAGACATGAGGTGGCTGCCAAATCTTTAGGCAGGACCCTGTTTGGATCAGGGATGCCAATGGGAAGGGAAGTGGGTCAGGCCAAACCGGGCCAAGAAACCTCCTTCAGTAGGGACCATCAAGTGTGTCCACATGCTGTGTCATAGCACAACTCTGAGCCTCTGGCAATGCCCCGTGAGCTTTGCCTCACTTCCTCTCACTAGCACTTCATAATTTGGTGACAATGCAGAAGAATCATGGAACACAATTAGAGGAATTTCTTCCCAGGGATGGCTGGGCCCTGGGGGATGCAGCCAGCCTTATGGTTCTGTAGCCCAGAGAAGGTCAGGCTGCCCACTAGGGAAGTTTGAAGCTGGCCTGGCCAGGGAAGCATATCCAGACTCCTCACTGGGGAGTGAGATTGTCCATGCAGTGTCTGAAGGGATCCTGAAAGCATGAGCCATGCCCAAGTGCCCTGCCAGCGCTGAGTTTGTAGCAATGTTATTGGAAGCTTCAGGCCCACATTTAGAGAACCAGAAGTGGATAGGTTTCCTTACGGACACACTCTGTAGGAGACAGGACCTAAGGAAGGAGGTAGGGGCAGGGGATGGAGTGTCAGGAGGTGTAGGCAGAGAGACCAAGTGGTGGGCTCTCAAGTTTCTGGCACCCAAGGGGGGACTGAGAAATAACGGGAAACTCAGTATTTCCAAAGCCGCCACTTCTTGACTCTTGGAAGCATATAGCCTCCCAACCTTTCAGGTCCTTCTTCTGGGACTCTGCTTAAAAGGCCTTTGCTCCAGGGTCCTGGGGGACTGTCAGGCTGAAGCCTGCCTATGAGAGAAGCACCTCAACACAGAGCCCAGCACCCTGGGGTGCAATCCTCTAGAGCTGGAAGACACAGGTGGGGGTGCAGCCCTGGGAAGGAGGATGGTGTGACTCCAGAGGATACCTCAGCATGAAGAGCCAGGATGGGGTGCAGGGGTATGAGGGAGGCTGTTGGGCAGAAATATGTCTCACCCAACACTGCCCCTGCTTTATGGGGTTTCCCACAGATGCCTCTGCAACTTTATCATGCAGGGATCCACATGAGGTGGAAAGAAGCTTCTGGATTCAGATGCTGGTGTGAGAACACAGGAGAGGTTAGGGTGGTGCTCAGGTCTTGTTAGGTGCTTCCTATAGCCCAGAAGAGGTGCCCACTTTCCCCACATTCCATGTAGGCTTGATGCTTGAGGGAGTGGAACCTGGCCATGGCTCCAGCCAACCTCTTACTGCCCTAGCCATGAGCTGACATCATCCCAATTTGTCTACACCATCTGCTCAAAGAAGCAGGACCTGAGTTTTGGTCCCAGTGGTCACAACTGGTGAGAGACAGGCCCAGGCCAGGGATCCCAGAGACAGGGAGGAGTGTTGGGGTGCCCCACATGGGGCCAGGGAACCTGCAAGATGCCTGGCCTCCAAATGGGTGTGCTGACCAACATTCAGGGTCAAGGGCAGAGAATGTTCCAGACAGGTGAGGAGAGTCGTACTTGGAGGAAGCCACCAGCCTCCACCCACAAATGTCCCTCCCATCCTGAGTCCTTGGCACCCTGGTCAGCACCACTGGCATCACTGCTTCTCTCCTCTGCCCAGTTCAATGTCATATGGCACTGTGTCAAGGACCCAGGAGATAAGACTACTGCCTGTTGGCATAGATGAGCTGAGAATTGGGGTTGGTGCCCTTCCTCGGTGTGGGTTCCTAAGCCTCTCAATGAGCAAATATCTTCCTAGGGAAGGCCCATGTGCCCTTCTTACCATGGAGCAGCTCTGGACCTGACCCAGGGCATCATTTCAGAAGCTTTTGATCCTGGGCTGGGGGGAGGGCACACAGTGCCACTGGGTCAATAGTTGTCTGTGCTCAGCAGAGGGCATAAAACTGAATACACCATTCCATGATGCAAGGACATACATTCAGCACCTAGGTCCAAAGCTGTCACAGCAGCACAGGTCAACTGGGTCATGGATTAGAGGTCTGCAGGGACAGGCAATGGGAAGGATCAGAATACAGGCCGTCCGGCCAAGCAGCATATGGTTCTCAGGTGGTGGCTGGAAGCCAGATGGGAGGAAGATGCCTTGGGTGCCCACAACAGAATGGACACTGAGGACAGTGGGCACCAAGCTGGGAGTCTCACACAAGGAAGTGGCCAATAGAGAGGCAGCTGGCATCGCCGGAAGGACAGTGGACAAAGCTGGGGTGTTCTGGTAGACTCTAGCAGCAGGGTGATGTCAGGGTACAGACATGTGTGGGCTAAAGAGGATGACGGAGGACAAGGGAGACTAAGGTTGAGTGGATACTCTAACACTGGCCCAGGAGAGAGCAGAAAAGGGATAGGCACCTGGGGCTATGATGGACTGAACTGTGTCCCGCAATGAGAGAAGAGTCTCGCCCTCTGTGACTCTGTTTATGACTTTATTGGGAAGTAGGTCACCTTTGCTGGTGGTCAGGGTAGCCTTTTCCATTAAGTCTGAGGTCCTAGACCCAAAACCCAAGTTCAAGGGCATGTCAGGACAGCAAGGGCAGGGCTGGCCAGAGCCTCACAGCCCCAGAGGGGGACAAGCACCCACACCTTGATGCTTTGAACCCCCAGATCCACTGAATTCCAACTTCAAACACACAGACACATTGACCTCTGACTTCTCACTCCCAGGTACATTAAACTGTAACTTTTCACCTTAGATACTCAGGACTTCAATGCTATGACAGGGATGTTGACTTTAAGTCAGGGTTCCCCAAGATCATGCAACCTTGTGCGACTCAGGAACAGAGTCCCTAGAGAGATAAGAAAAAATATCTGTATAGAATCACATGACCTTGTCTGGCCTTGAACTCTGTACCCTCTGGGGCACCCTGGAGGTGCCCACCTGGAGCAAGAGCAGCCTTTCATTTCTGGGTACAGGCACAGACCTGTGGGGATTCCCGGTGCAGGTCCCCAACCCCACTCACACCAGCAATGATCATTCATCCTCGCCGAGTCTTTTCCCAGCTCGCTCCCAGGGCAGGTTTGAAATAACATCAGGATTCCTTGTCGTCTTGCTTCGTCAAGATTGGCCTTGATTAAATATTCTACTGATAAAGGGTAAGCAAATGTCAGCCTCGATATCATAACAGAGAAACGCTAGTTCCTATAAGCACCAAGGCAAACACTGGGTTTCCTGCTTTATTAGAAACATTAACGGCCCTAATGGCTACATCACATCAGCAAGGGCACTTGGCGCTCACCTCCCACTGCCTTGGTTCCCACCATCTTCTCCTGCTCCTGCTCTGATGTTTCATTTCCTTGGAATGGGAGGTGAGGAGAGGCTGCAGTTTCAGGGGGCCTTGGCTCCTCATATACCCCCTAACAATGGGGCCCCTAATCCCCTAATCCCAGTGCAAATAGCCTTGACTTTGTTCCCCTCTTCCCAGCCCAGATGTGACTTCCTCAAAGCCTTCCAGTGTGTCTATTCCCTGAGGATGCCTAAGTCACCGGAACCCAAAGACAGGACAGTTGTTTCACTAACACAGAGGAGGAGCAGTTGCTGATGGTTCCAAAGGGGAGAAGGGAGGCCCCTCTGTCAGCCACTGGTAGCCCTCCAGGCCCAAGCATTCCTCCACCATGCACCCGGCACTGCAGAAAGGTGCTGGTCCTTCTCTCCTGCTTGGGCACCACACTCACTGCAGTGCCTACTGGATTCAGCATCCCCAGACCATAGGGAAGTATTACGACTCTGAGATGGCAGCAGCAATTTCTACCTGGCCAGGACTGTGATATGCAAGGCCCAGAGTGACAGTCACAGGGGCAGGTCTGTGGCTTTGACAGGAACATAGAATCTGAGCACCGAAAAGAGTGACCCTGAGCTCAGGCTGGAGGAGGTTTATGCCCAGTGATAGGAAAATGAGTAAATCATAAATGAAACTCGAGAAGAGAAAGGCCCTCGAAGGAAATATGGGATCCAAAGAGAGCAATGGTAATTCTGAGGGAAAGTCATGCACTGCTTAGTGGTCACATTCAACAGCATCTGATGGCAGGAACCAGGTCCTAGTGAGGCCAAGTCACACTGGACAATGCCAGCTAGAGCTAGCCAGGTGGGATTCTCAGAAGCTTGCATGGTTTTAGGTTACACTTGAGAATTTTTATTTGTTGATTTGGGGGCCATGCTCGATGATGTTCAGGGGTTACTCCTGGCTCTGTGCTCAGGAATGACTCCTGGCAGGCTCTGGGGACTCTATGAAATATTAGGGATGGAACCTGGATCATTCTTGTGCAAGGAAAATGCCCTTCCCACTATTCTATTGCTCCAGCCCTGAGCATTATAGAAGTTAACTTTACATTTTTTAAGGTCAATATCATGGGTATGATATATTTTCTACAAAATGCTTACAATAAAAATCCAAGTGGTATAGACAATAAATAATTATACAATATAAATTTTGAACTTCAAAGCTAGGGAAGATGGGGAAATCAAATAAGAGGAGAAAACTAAAACAAATTAAGCAAAAATCACCATATATTTTGCTCTATAAGATGCACCTGACCATAAGACGCACATAGCTTTTAGACGAGAAAAACAAAAAAATATATATTCTAAAGCAAATGGTGTGCTAAAATACTTAATAAACTATAACAGAATAATATTTTAGTCAACGTGACATTAAGAATCATTATGACTGTCTCTCCTCCCCTGCACTCAGGCTTCAGCTCCAGGAGGCATTTTCTCCATAAGACTCATCTTTGGGGGCGGAAAGTGCATCTTATGGTACAAGAAATATAGTATTCATTTTTTTCAAGTCAGTGTACTGCACTGATTGGTTTTCCAAACACCACATGTGCTTCCCCCCATACCCAGCACCACCAGGAATGATTGCTGAACAAAGAGTCAGGGATAATACTAGAAATGCCCAGTACTAGAATGCCTCTTCCTTAAAACAAAAGAGAATTTTAAAATATCTATATATCAGGGCTGGAGCAAAAGTACTGCAAGTAGGGCACCGTCTTATACACAACAGTCCAGGGTTCGATCCCTGGCATCCTATGTGGTCTCTTGAGCCTGCCAGAAGTGATCCTTGAATGCAAAGTCAGGAGTAGTCCCTGAGCAGTACTGGGTATGGCCCCTCCAAAACCAAGACAATTTATCTGTTGCTGCTCTTACAAAATAGAAAAGTTTAAAATGAAATAATGAAAATCATCTTTATATTAATATCATTACCTAGAAGAGAACAGAGAGAATCTATATACTGATAATTGTTCCATTTCCAAGAAGATAAAAATGCAGCAATAAATGCTGACAAAGATGTTGCTCCTTCCACTAAGCAAAAACGTGCAAACATATATTCATAGTAAGAGATTTGAATTCTACTGTGATTTTTAACACAATAGTAGGTGTGGTAGTTTTGGAGGAAATCAACCTGTCACCATCAGTGGTTAGATTATTGCTCTCTAGAAAATCCCCCCCCTCTACCAGTGTAGGGAGGTGAGCGAAGATGAGTATATTATCTAAGTGGAGGAGTCACAGGCTCAACACCCAACATTGCATAGCCACCCAAGCATCTCAAACCAAAAACTAGAACAAAAATAGCCAAGAATCATCTTCTCAAACACAAACAGAACATTTGTTCATGTCCCATCAAACAAAATTTCAATTAATCTTGAAATTGTCATCATACAAATCTCAAACACAAAGTACTGACACTTATAAAAACCAAAGTTCAAAAAGGACTAAAATCTTTGAATCTGGGAAATTTAAAAACATGTCTACAAGTTTCATTGAGAGGCTTGAGGACCAGCACAGAGAATAAGGCACTTGCCTTGCACACAGCCAAGATGTGTTCAATCTCCAGCATCCCATATGGCTCCCTGAACCCCATAAGGAGTGATCCTTGAGCATAGAATCAGGAGTAACCCCTGAGCATTCCTGGATGAGGCTCCCAAATAAAAGTAAACAAACAAATAAAAGACACATTGGTCAAATAAATTATAATAGTAGCTCTTAGAACTGATAGTATGAATGTTCTCTATGTAAAACTATCAGGCATGCGAAACAGAGTGTGGAAACGCAAATACTTGGGTTTCTACTCCAGAGATGGGGGCGGGTGTGGATGTCTATGGAGGATTGTTCAGGAGAAAGGAATTTAAAACAAAAAAGAAGGCATGGAAGATTGTCAAAAGAAAGCATGGCCAGTTCTTTGCAAAGCAAATAGACAAATTTCTGGCACTATTTTTCAGGCGGGGGGGGGGGGGGCAGGCACAAATAATGTGGGGAAAAAAATGAAGCCAAATGGGAATTGTTTAATGTTTTAAAGATTTTTTAAGCCACAAACAACTTAGTGGCATTAAACATAGCAATTTAAATTAAATGAAAATATTTCTAGAAAAAGTTCTAACCAATAATTTACTCAGGAATGAAAAAAAAGAAAATCGAATCAATATTTAAAATGTTTCCCCTCAAAAAGGAGGAAAACACCAGTCTGATGGTTTTCTAGTGAATTTTATCAAACTTGTAAGGAAACGATCATTTTAGCCTCCTAAAAATAATTGCACTAAATATGAGTTAATGCTCTTTAATTTGTTCAGTGAAATTGTGGAAATCTTGTCTCCAAGATTCACCTAGACTAAGACAGCACCAAACAAGGGCACTTAGACTATTTTCATCCAAGTTTCGGTTTATATCCTTAAGCAAAATGTTAATCCAATAAAAATCTACTTAAATAAGTGATTAACTTTGATTTTAATATTACTTCAGCTCTTATTAAGCACAATTGTTAAAATTTATATAATGAAGTCCTCTATTCTCCTTCCCAAACCAACTGTAAACTTAAGTATAAATGATAGAACAATAAAAAATCTAGAAAATGACTTGCAAAAACAATTCTATGGATTTATTTAAAGAAAGATTTCTCAAACCCATCTCTCCAGGTAAACAAAAGGATTGATAAATTGAACTTGATCACAATTACAAATTTTTGTGCAATAAAACAGCATGAAGAGTAAAAAGCAATTCACAGAGCTCTGTGAAAGTTTTATTACTGGAATTTATAAAAATTCCTATGAACCAGTAAAAAAATAAACAAGACATACAAAGAGAACTTTATATGGGTATAACCAAGTGCTATAAACAGAAAAAAAGTTTCACACTCACATTAGTAGTCACAGAAAGGGACTTGGAATCCAACTGAGAAAAAAAACAAACAAACTATGCACCAGTGAAAAGGGCTAAAATGAAGAAGATTGACAGCATCAAATTGAGAAGAGAATATGGAGCAACTGGAACTGACCATCATATTGATGGTCAGAGGTTGGAGAATGAACTGATCCAACCATCTGAAAATCTCCCCTTCATTCAAGTCCTTTTAAGTATTTGTGTGCCCAGTGGCATTCTGTGACTTCATCCTGGTTGAATAGAGGAAGCTTCATTCCAGTAGAAGCACTGACAGTGATGCTTACACATGCTTTTGTACACATGTGTTCTTATGAAAACAAATGCCTGTAGATTATGCCATGGCAGGTCCATACTAAGAATTATGCTGCATGGGAAAATGAGCAAAATATAATGCAAAGACACAAAAGTGATCCAAGTTTACAGAACAATTGTATGAATGCTAAGTCAATGGGAAGAAAGAAGTCTTCATAGAAGAAAGCAGTGGCTAGAGAACAGGAAGAAATGTCAGCCCTGAGTTGGCCTTTGGAAGTCTGTTAACACAGAACTCAGCAGAGGCTATAAACCGATAAAAGGAGCTAAAATTACCAAGAGCAGTATATGTCAGTGTTACCACTTCAGGAACAATTTGGTACTATCTGGCAAAAGTACCATGTGTATGACCCATGGTCACAGATGTCCAACCTGCTGAATTCCTTGTAATTCTCCAGCAGTGCTCACTCCAGGCTTGTTTTATTTTGTTTATATTTATAGCAGCGGGGCATTCAAATGTCCATTGGAAACAACTTCAATGTCCATTTACAGGATTTGGGCAAACAATTATGAATAGACTCGCTCAAAGCAATATTAGAGATGATGCTAAAAATGAATAGCTACAGGTATTTTTTGAGAGCTTTCTGGACCATGAATAAAAAGCACAATTTCAATGGTTACATACACACATGGGAGTACCCCCTCTAAACTCTCTCTCTCTCTCTCTCTCTCTCTCTCTCTCTCTCTCTCTCTCTCTCTCTCTTTCTGAGGATGGCCTCTAGAGAAGGGAGATGCCTGGGCTTTTAGCAGTGGACCCCACTGAGAAGGAAAACATCCTGGAAACAGGGCTCTGAGCAAGGAACCAGGTAGAGAATGGGCTTCACATTGGAAATCTCTTCTATTTGCTTTTCTGAATAAGTTATGTGCTAGCCATTGTTAGTTGTGTGAAGACCCCCTTCCTTAAACTGGCTTTATATGAGAGTAACTGCTTTCATTCTTTGTAAAGAAGGAAATAATAATGTAAAGAAGGAAATAATAATGTTCCCATGTGCCAGGGAGATAGTATGGAGGCAAGGCATTTGCCTTGCATGCAGAGGACGGTGGTTCGAATCCCGGCATCCCATATGGTCCCCTGTGCCTGCCAGGGGCGATTTCTGAGCATAGAGCCAGGAGGAACCCCTGAGCACTGGCAGGTGTGACCCCCCAAAAAATAATAATGTCCCCTTGTCGAGGGAAATAGAAAGCCTGTCTAGAGTACAAGCGGGGGTTGGGTGGGGAGGAGGGAGATTTGGGAATTGGTGATGGGAATGTTGCACTGGTGATGGGTGGTGTTCTTTACATAACTGAAACCCAAACACAATCATGTATGTAATCAAGGTGTTTAAATAAAATATATATAAAAAAGAAACTTAAAAAAATGCTGTGATCATGAGTTAATTTTTTTTAACAATTATGATAATAAAATGATTCCTTTTTCTATCAAGTGAGACATATGCATGTATACTTTAAGTTATCTTTCTGCATACATTCATGATTATTTTTATTCTTGTTTCCCAACTCTCAGTCTTTATCTATTTGTAATTTCTATCACTTTTTCAAGATATATATTTCTAGATCTTAATAAAAACTTACAAATATAAAAAAAAGTAATGTCCCCTTGTCAATCAATCTTCAGGGAATGGTCAAGCTTCCAGTTTCACCCACTGTCCATATGCTACCATTCCTCTACAGAACACTTTCTGCTTGAAAAAACAGAAACCCCCCTGTGACTCTGCAACTCTCTCAACTCCTCCATCTCCTCCCTGCATTTGCACTCTCTTTGTCTCCTCCGACTCTCATCCAACAACTCTCAGGAGCTCACCTTGATAATTTGGCTTTGACTGGCTTGTTCCATCTACAAAATATACTCAGCCTCGTTTAGACTGAATCATGAGCCAGCCCTGCTCTGTCTGTCTTTGAAGGTTGAACAACATTCATCCTGACCACATGTATCTATCCTTCCATCAAATGGCTCTTTGCTGATTCTCCCCTTTGTCTGCCTTGATAATAAGGCTGCGTGGCTATCGATCATTACCAGTGCAAACCCTTTTTGGGGTGCATGTATACCCAGAAATAGAGCCACTAGATCATATGGTAATTACATACAGTTCCTTAAAAAACTGCAGCCTGAAGGGGCCGGAGAGATAGCATGGAGGTAAGGCGTTTGCCTTGCATGCAGAAGGACAGAGGTTTGAATCCCGGCATCCCATATGATCTCCCGAGCCTGCCAGGAGCGATTTCTGAGCACAGAGCCAGAAGTAACCCCTGAGCGCTGCCGGGTGTGACCTAAAAACCAAAAAAAAAAAAAAAATGCAGCTTGAGGTGATTCAATCAACACATCAACATGCTAGAGTGTAATTGTACAACATCTGTAGCACAGCTGGTCATACACCTAAGCTTTATGGTCCAGAGACCCAATAGGATAGAACCATAATGTCCATTTAATCTTAATCATCATTGATGGGTGATTGACTATATTTGAATATTTGAGGAACTACTCTATGTTTTCATGTTAGGAACTTTCTAGAGGGGTCATGCCATTTTTCAGACTTTCTTTTCCTAGAATTGAAACTTTCCTCCAAAGTCCCATTATCTTTTGAGTCCTCTCACCATGACCACAGGAGAAAAAAAAAGTTTGCATTTTTTTCTTTTTTCTTTTTTCGGTTCATGTCAGAAGGGTCAAGTGCCACCGTCATAACAAGGTTAAAGGGAAGCACCTATCACACAGACATGTGAAAACCAGATCATCATGCTTATGAACTGGAAAAGGATTGCATTTTTTAAGATTTTCCTTCATCTGCAGAGTGTGCTCAGATCTTGTTTATATGGTGTGTAGGTGCGAACCATGTCCTTTGCAGAACACCCTTGTCCACTTTCATCAGCCTATCACTTTAGGATAATAAATCTGAATAGGACTTTTCTTCTAATATTATCTATCACAGATCAACTTCAGAAGAGCTGTTCAGAAAGTGAGCCAAAATTCTAGAATAAAATATTATGTACTAAGCGAAAATTTCCTGCTGATGTATATCCTCCTTGTTATCCCATACACCATCACTTGTGAACAATTTTTCAAAAATTCAGATATCAATAAGTAAAATGGTCCTTACATGACTGAATTCAAATTCTCCTAAGTAATTTTTAGTATCATTGTTGCACTAAAAATACAGACAGGTAAGTAGTAAATTCAATGCAGATCAAATTATAAAAAGGAAAGAGAAGAAAATATGTAGAATTGTACCAATTTATAATATCTGTGGAGAGATTAAGAATTAATCATATAGGGGCTGGAGTGGTGGCACAGTGATAGGGCATTTGCCTTGCACACAGTTGATCTAGGACGGACCGTGGTTTGATCCCCCAGCATCTCGTATAATCCCCTCAAACCAGGAGAGATTTCTGATTGCATAGCCAGGAGTAACCCCTGAGCATCACCAGGTATGACCCCAAAACAAAAACAAAAGAATTAATCATATGAACATTTTAAGGCCAGTCAGAAGTCTATTTGCCTGGAAATAAACACTTCAAGGAATGTGTCCAGAGAAGGAGAATTCTAAACTCCATTAGTCTGAGAAGAGGCTAGGAAAAGTAGCTTGTTTGTCACCTTCAGACTTGTCCTGCAGCTGTCCTGGGGTCGCTCATGTTCCTTTTCTTCACAAACGAGGAGGTCTGGGTGCTCCAGTTTATAGTGTGTGTGTGTGTGTGTGTGTGTGTGTGTGTGTGTGTGTGTGTATGTGTGTGTGTATGTGTGTGTGTGAGAGAGAGAGAGAATATGTGTGAAAGAGAGTGTGTATGAGTGCATGTGAGCATGTGTAAGAGTTGTGTATGAGTGTGTGTGAGAATATGCGAAAGGGTGTGAATGTGTGTTAGTGCATGTGTGTAGTATGTGAGTGTGTGTGAGTGTGTGAATATATGAATATGTGACTGAGCATAGGTGTTTGTGTATGAGTGAGGGTGGTATTAAGAGAAGCTCCTGCACAGATTGCTGTGGAATTATTACCGTGAAGGGCCATTGACTCCCTGAACCCCACTCTCACCCCTGTGCTTTCAATGAAGGAGCTCTTCTTTCCTTGCTCATGTCGTTCTATGGCTGGGAAATCATATCCTCTCTCCTTCCTACTTTCTTTTCTAGTGCTGTAGTTGACTGATTATCTCAAAGCGTCTTTTTATGGCCTTCCCCAAGTTCCCTGCTGCGCCTCTGCCAACGCCTTCCCCAGCAGAGGGACAGAATGAGTGCTTCACTGCTGGGATCAGATCTTAAATGGCTCTGCTGAAAACCCATAGAAAACCCAGAACATTCCTATTATATAACTTAGAGTCAATTAGCTCAGGCTTTTATGTTTTGCTAAATTGGCAAAAAGTATTTCACGGATGATTCTGAATTACAGCCTCAGTTTGATCCTCTTTTCCATCCTTTTGATGGCAAATCTCTGTGTGTGCAGCTGACCTGGGCATCCTCCAAGCTCTGCAGCGGCGCAGGCGCAGGTCCGAGCCATAGAGGCAGGATTGAATCCTCACTCCTACCTCATCTCCTTTTGACTTTTCTTCCTGAGATGCTTTATCAACTCCTGCAGAGTCCAAGATGAGATTTCAAAAAGAAATTAAAACTTTCAGCATTATTGGTATTTCTATGGGAGCATTTGTACGTGTGTTTTTAAAAAGGTGTAAATCTAAAAATCAGATTTACTATAATTCTGTGTTTTAGTTAATGTATTTAATTTAATTTAATAATTTAATTTTAATTCATAATTTAATTTTATTTAATATTGACGCTATTATCAAAATAAAAAATAACATGGTTCCATACAGGCACTAATACTAAGACCATAAAATAAGGGGGTTACCAAAGCAATATTAAGTACATACTTAGTGGGGCTGGGGTTTGAGAAAAATGAACATTCTGTGAACCCTCAGAATCCTGTGGACCAGCTTACAATTGGGAAATCTCACACATCTCCTCGGATCCATTTAGCAAATGGACAGAGATGCTCTGGTGGGGGTCGGGGGGCAAGGCAGGAAATTTGGAACTGGGAGACTGTGGCCAAGTAGCATATTTTGGCCAGCCATGGGCTCCATCTCTCAGTACCCAGAATATACATGGAGTAAATCTCTCCTAAAATAATGGGGACCCCCCTGGGCATCTCCCTGTAGCCTCTGACCCAAGGCTCTGGGTGGATTTATGATGGGGCAGAAGCAATTTTTCTCCAGGGCCACAGGCAAGCTGCCCCCAGGCCCCAAGTTCCTGCTGCCACAACAAGGCCCAGAACTCAGAGATGTGAAGTGTGAATGTCACATGCTCCCAGCCCAGTTTGAAAGAAGGGTCAGAAAATACTATTGTTTCCCCCACATTTGATCCAAATATCCAGGGTTGTGATGAGTCTCTGTCAGGAATCCCTCTGAGTGATCAGTGACCGAGTACTAAGGACACACGTGTTCTCAAGATCCGACTGAGAAACAGAAACAAAACAAAAACAAAACCATGTTCTTGTTGTGCTTGAATTTGGGGTCACACAGCCGATAGTGTTAGTGCAAACCAGGTCTTTGAACCTCAGAAAGGCTCAGGGTTGGTTCACAGTTTCCAGTAAGATTCCCTGTTGCCGCCTGTCTCGTGTAGCCAGGCCTTCCCAGAGAGGAGAAGCAGCTGCACACAGATGCTGGAGTCCAGGGAGGCAGAATGCTGGCCTAAGAGGTAAATAGAGGCCTTTAAAATAGTTCCCATTTGTATCTTAATTATTTTTCATTGGTCTGTTTTCCCATTGCCTTTCACATGGCTTTTTTCTCCCCCCCCAGGGGGAAGGGGCCTTGTTTGGATCTCAATAAATGGGAGGCCCGAGAGCTTAGGAGTGACCTGCCATCTAGGCTTGTGGTTCCACATGGTAGAGCAACTGGCTTGTGGGTGAACGAACAGCTTGCAGTATGAGTTTTCTTGCCTGCTATAACCTCCATATCTGTGTGGATTACTTATTGTGGGGAATTACTACCAAACCTGCTTCTCCTATTCTCCCCAGATAGAGGGTATGGGATTCCCCTTTCCTCACTGGGGACTGTGGAACATTCAACCTGAACTGCAACACTAGCCCTTCATTTGCCAAAGCTATGCCTGCCCCATGGAAGATCAGCCTTCTGGAGACTTCCACAAGAGCCCTTTTTCAATCTGGTGCAACAGAGAGAAGCCCTGGGTCCCTCTTGAGTCCCCTGCCATGTTTCCTCTACCAGTTTGGCCTCCCTAGATCTCCTCTGTCAAAGACCCCAGGACCCACTGGGCTTGGCAGAACCAACGTTTCATACTAAGATTCTTACTGATGCCAAGAATCCTATTGCCCATTCTGACACCCATGTTGTTCGTGACTCAAATGTGGATAGTTGAGGTCAGTCTCTTGTTGCATTGCCCAGCCAGTTCCACCAAGGCAGGGTAGCTCTGAGTCAAGACTTTCACCCCTCAGAGGACCCTTGGGCACTGGGGTAGCACCCAGGTGTGGGAGGCTGGTCCTGTCCTCGTTGGCTGGCCAAAAGTGAGGTTGGAGCTGGAACAAGCTCAGAAAGAGGCACCAACACAGCACTGGTTCCCCAGGATGGCATTGGGCAGCTGTACAGGGCCTGACAGCAAGTCTTAGGAAGTATCAATAGACAAATGTTCTTCCTTGTCTCCATAGGACAGGATGGACTGCAGAGAACCAGTGGTTGAGAGAGATGGAAGCCAAGATGGCTGGGCAGTGGTGGGAAGATTGGAGCTTCTGGTACAGCATTTGTGATGTTCTTCCCCTCACTTCCTCTTTCTTCCTTCCTTCTTCCCTTCTCTCTCCTTTCTTTCCTTTCCTCCCTTCTCCCCTTCCTCTTCTTCCCTTCCTTTCTCTCCTTTCTCCTCTCCCCTTCCTCTTGTCTTCCTCCTTCCTTCCTCTCCCCTGCCCTATACTCTTCTGTGCCCTCTTCCTTGGACCCCTTGGTCTGCCCCTCTGCCCCTAAGTCCTCTCTGTCCTCATTCTCTGCCCCCCTAACTCAGAGCTGCACACCCAGCCTCACATCACACCTCAGCCCTAATGCCACCCTCAGGTCTGGCTCTGCAACTCTCCAGCTGCCCTTGTGCGCAGCCAAGCTCGGTCAGTACCACTCGCAGGACTGCCACAGGGATGTCTTCGATACCAGCCAAGCATGATGTGCTGCCCAGGTGCCCTCTGACTCCAGCCCCACCCAGACTCATGACGAGCGCCCCTCCTTGGCTCCCCAAGATCAAGGTGTGTGTCCATCGAAGGGATGCAGGTACAAATGTGCCTCCTTTCTGCACTTTAGAAATAGGGGCCTCAAGTGTCTAAGCCAGCTTGGTTAAACACGGTTTCCCAAGTAAAGAACAGGGAAAAGTCAGGCTGAGCAATAGTGCCCTGAGTCCCTCAACTTTCCTCTGCAGAGACAGGAGATAGGCCTATATCATAGTCGGGCCCATGTCTCATGCAGCTGCGACTCCAGGCAGATCCTCTGTTCCCCCACTTGAAGCGAGCAAAGAATAGAATTTGGAATAACTGTCCCCCATAGCCCACGTCACAGAGAACCTCCTTTCCCGGCTTGTTCCATATCAGAAGCTGAGTCATGTCACTGGGGAATAAAATCAGGTTGGAGAGTGTGTAAAGGATTTGGTATCAGTGCCCAAAGTTGGGCTGCTCCTGTGCCTTCCTGGGGAGGAGGAGCCTGGTGACCGGCTGGAGGGAACATCGTCTTCACAGACACAACAAACACCTTTCCAGCTGCTGGCCAGAGTGGAGCTGCAGCTGAGTAGACTTCCTGGGTAGCCTGAGAGAGCGACTCAGCTCACCCTCCACTGTCTAGCACTGGGCCCTATCCCCACAGCCCTTTCTTGTTTACTAAAAATCCCCGATTTGGGCTTCTGAGTCACACCTTGGCATATTGCCTGGCTCTGCAGGGATGCAGAGACCTGCCTCTGTCCCCCACAGCCCTGTGCCTTTTCCCTGGCCCACCCAGCAGGGCGGGAACTCTCAGACCTGCAGAGTGGGTGATGGGGAACTTGGTGCCACCCTGGTGGACGAAGTGAAAATGAATCGGATATGAAAATGTGGGAGGCAATAAATTAGCACCCCTCAGGGGCGTGAGGGCAGCTCGGTGACACCCATTTCTGGGAAGCGAAAATGAACAATCCCCCCGTCCAGTTCTGAGCCTGATGGGATTCTGCCAAGAACCCTGGCAGACTGTCTGCAGCCACGATCCACGGAGCCTCTCCCCTCATCCTGCATTTTATTCAAAAGGAAGGTCTTTGGCATTTAGAAACATAAAAATCTAACAAGGATTGGCCATGGGGATTCTGCATCTCCACCCACCCCCAGTGTTTCTTCTAGAAAACAATGCTTTCTGCATCTTTTTCTTCCTGAAGATGCTCAGTACAGGTGCGGAAACCACCCATGAGGAAACAATAGAGGAAAATCTCTAACTGTGAAGCTGGGTGGTTTTTCTGCATCCTCTGGGCTCAACCTGCTGGATCTTGGATTTGAAGAACTCAATCCCCAGAACCTGCTCTGTAAACGTTCCCCTTGAAAACATGTTAGGGAGGAACCTTTACAGTTGACCCCTTCATCCCTCATCCCTTATCCCACCTCTAGAAATCTGGAATCAAATTCACATTCAAATAGCTTTTAACAATGTATTTGTGTTAACTGTTTAACTAGGAAAACATTCTGTTCCGTCGTTGGAAGAGCCTGTTACTAGCATTTTAGATCAATTTCTTGCTTCTAGAATCATGTCTCACACAAGCTCAGACTTTGGACACTCCTCGGGGAGAGCAAATTGGAAGATTCACATTGGTTTTGCTCCTCCTGAAAGGTTAGAAAGCAGACACTCCTAGATGCGCCCTGCCTTGGTTTGCATGGGGGTTTCCAGACTAAATAATAGGGTCTTTTATATATTTCGTCTTTCCTTTTTAAAAATAAGGTCAGGCCTTTCCATGAATTGTCCAATTTTAATTATAAAGTAAATGAGAATCATCTTTAATGAGAGGAGATATTATTCTACTCAGACTTTAACTCTCTAAAAAAAAAGTCCAAAAAATCATATTTATATTAAGGATAAGACTTCAGGAAATGTTGCTGGATTAAACAGAACCACAAGATACTAATAATTTCTATCACATCTCTTTTTAAACAGGCCAAAAATAAATTTATTAGCTCTCATTTTTTTCTATGGGTTTCTTCCTCCCCACAAATATTTTTCTTATCGGTAATTTAAAAAGAAATTAAATTAAAAAATTAAATTAAAAATTAAAAATTAAATTAAAAAGAGAGAGAAAGAAAGAAAGAAAGAAAGAAAGAAAGAAAGAAAGAAAGAAAGAAAGAAAGAAAGAAAGAAAGAAAGAAAGAAAGAAAGAAAGAAAGAAAGAAAGAAGGAAGAAAGAAAGAAAGAAAGAAAGAAAGAAAGAAAGAAAGAAAGAAAGAAAGAAAGAAAGAAAGAAAGAAAGAAAGAAAGAAAGAAAGAAAGAAAGAAGAAAGAAAGAAAGAAAGAAAGAAAGAAAGAAAGAAAGAAAGAAAGAAGAAAGAAAGAAAGAAAGAAAGAAAGAAAGAAAGAAAATGAAAGAGAAAGAGAAAGAAAGAAAATGAAAGAGAAAGAAAGAAAGAAAGAAAGAGAGAGAGAGAAGAAAGAAAGAAAGAAAGAAAGAAAGAAAGAAAGAAAGAAAGAAAGAAAGAAAGAAAGAAAGAAAGAAAGAAAGAAAGAAAGAAAGAAAGAAAGAAAGAAAGAAAGAAAGAAAGAAAGAAAGAAAGAAAGAAAGAAAGAAAGAAAGAAAGAAAGAAAGAAAGAAAGAAAGAAAGAAAGAAAGAAAGAAAGAGGAAGAAAGAGAAAGAGAGTGAGATGCGATGCTTTGGCCCAAAATATTTTCAAGCCTTGCCATAGCAATCCTGACTTAGTCAGTTAACAGCCACATAGTTAACAGCATAAAGATAGGATGTTTTCTGCATTTAATCTTCTGAGACTAGAATTTTAGCACAGCTGAAGTAGTGTTAAATTGATTCGGCTGTGTCTAGGTCTCTTGCCCTTTTCTGGCTTGGAGACAACTCCTAGGAACTGAATCGTGTCCAAAGCAGGGAAGAGGGTCACATCCGCAGTGGAGACAGGATGGGTCACATGGGACCCCTCGTGCTGCTCCATTGCCCACAGAGGCAGTAGGAAGCAGGTCTGGCCATAGCTGTACATGGTCAAGAAGGGAAAAGAGGGGCTGAAGCAATAAGACATCGGGGATGATGTTTGCCTGGCACGTGGCCAATCTGAGGTCCATCCCCAGAACCCCACATGATTCTCCAATCATATGATTGCCCAATCACTACTGCCGGGAGTAATTCCTGAGCACAGATTCATGAGTAACCTCTGAGCACTGATGAATGTGGCTAAAACCTTAAAAAAAAAAGCAAGATTTGGTGGGTCCTAGAGATGACTCTTACATTCATGTCAGTGCCCTTTGCCTCTCACTGAGCTGTGGTGCCTCTGCGCTGGGGAGGCCCCAAGCTGGCATCCTCAAAGTTAGTTAATGGACTGATGGATGAGGCTACTGGTCTTGCTACTGGGCCACGGATTCTGTCGACAGAAGAAAACATTGTCATAACTGGGGCCCCAGAACCTTCCATGGGAACTGCAGAGGCAGCCTCGACCTCCTGCATGTAAGCACGTGTGTAGTGGGTGGGGCCTTCCTTCAGCTGCTGGGAGGGGGAAATGGAGAGAGAGAGGGAGAGAGAGAAAGAGGGAGTGATAGAGAAAGGGAGGGAAAGAGGATAGGAGTGAGGAAAAGAGAAAAGGAGAGAGGAGAGAAGGGAGAGGGAGGAATAAAAGAGAAAGCAGAGAGGAGAGGGGGAGAAGCATGATGGAGGAAAGCATCTTTGCACACCCCTGTCCTGTCTTGTCCTTGCTTCCCAGAGGCAATTTTGGTGGCAGACAAGGTGTCATTTATCCCTGTCCTGTGTCCCTCCATGCTCCTGAGCCCGGGGATAGGCTGTGCAAGAGATGGATGAAAGCACAGGCTGCATTTGCTTGCCACGAGAGAGACTCACATGCTTGCAGAGGGCAAACACACACGGGCATGAATCCTGTGTGCATGCATCAACACATGCAAACGCATGCATATATACATACACACACTATGTACACACACTTACGTACACAGTCCTCAAGGATCTGCGGCCACAGAACCAGCAACACTTGAGAATGAACATAGGGTCTCAGCTGAAGTTCATGCCAAGCCCCGGGGAAAGGGCAGGGGACAGAGACAGGGTCAGGTTCGGGTAGGGCAGAGGACAGCCTACTCCTGCCTGGGTGTGTGCTCTGGCCCCTCCAGGCCCACCAGAGCCCTCTTAGTTTTCTTCACCCCCCACCTCAGCCTCTCCTGGCTCCTGTTTTCACTGAGGGGTGCCACGAGTGAGGGACATTTGCAGCCTCCCCATAGCACCCAGGGCTGTACTGATGGAAGCTGTGGGGAGGTCTGGAAGTTTCCTGAGAGATCGCAGGTCCTTGCTATGAACCTGCATGGCTATGTCTTATGGATCAGAATGACTGACCATCCCACAGTGAACCCCAACCCCATGGAAACATCAGTGGGTCACTGGGGCAGTTCAGCTGCCCAGAGACACAGGAGGGTATGAGAGAGAGGGTGTGAGAGTGAGGGTGGACAAAGTGAGGGACATGTACATGAGGCTCCCCTGTGTTTTCTCTTCCCCCTTGGCCATGCCTCCACTAAGTCAGCTCTAGGAGAGAAGTTGGGTCCTTGAGAAGGGTCAGTGGGACCTGTGACTGGAAAAGAAGCAGCTGAGACCACTGTGTACTCCACTTCAGTCTCTTCCTCTAGGGTCTCCTCCTCCATCAGCATTACCACTGGCCCAACATGGCCGCATGAAAACGCCAAGGTGGCCATGTAAGGGGCCTCCAAATTTCATTGTGGGGTCCCCACTTTGTGTGTGCTCCATGCATTGCAAAGATAATGGGGCCTGAATTGGGGGTCAACAGAACTGGGAGCTGGCCATACTCTGCACCCCTTCCAGAACATTCTGGGAAACCTCAAGGCCTGCTGGAGCATCTCTGGGCAAATAAACATCTTTTATCTTGCAGGAGCTCCCCCAAAAAGATGGTGGAAAAGTGTAAGGGTAAGAGGCAGCTGTGAGAAGGGGTGACTCCCAGGCTGCAAGGCTCGAAAGGAGGTTCCATTCAACCCCCCCTACTCCTGGCTTATTTCCCTCAAATGCTCAAGTCCCGCCAAGGTGCTGTGGGAGCTTGGGGCAGCGTCCAGCAGGGGTGCCTGGCCCCAGGAGCACTGAGACTGGTTCTGGAGCTACAGAGAGGAAGGTCTGAGCAGGCTACAGGCATATTAGTATCTTCTTCCTCTGCTGCCTCGTCCAAATTTCCCCTGCACTTTGTTTACTGTATATTCCAATAGTGTAATATTAAACAAAAACACCGTGTCCTCCCCAGCATGATTGATCACTGCGCCGAAGCAAGGTCACCTCGTAGGGACAGGCGAGGTGCAGGCAGGAGCGCCCGGAGCGCGCAGTTAACACTATATCCGCATTGTGTGACTGTCACCAGCTAGCCTGTGATTTATTGCTTGGAAGGCTCGGTTCAATTTTTTCTGCCCGACCAAATTGCACATTTTCTAGAAAAAGAAGCAAAAATATTTCAACACATGGATTACCTCAACTCCTCATTTTCCTCCCCAGGACCCATGCACTCATTCTCCGGCAGAAACACGGGGGATAGAACCTTACACTCTCTGTCCCCCACCCCCAATTTCAACTACAGATTTGGCAAGAAAAGGGGAAAAATTTTAAAAAGAGAAAGAGAAATGGTTCCACTCACGAAAAGATGCAGGAGAGAGTTGGGGTTTAATTGCTTTTGGTAGTACCACGGAAGGAAGCATTTGGCCAGATTGACTTTGGCTCTGAAATGGATGGCCTGGGGGCACGAATGGGGGGAGTGGGCAGCCAGACGTCCAGCAGGAAATCACTGCCCCAAAGTGTGCTTGGTGCCCTGAAAATATCCAGGGTTCTGCAGGATTGTTTTCCTGCAGAAAGAGCTGAAAGAGACAATGAGACGAGGAAGCATCTTTCTGGGCAGTTCCAAGTGGCCCCAGGGCCCCTCGTGACTGCGCTCACCCTTGATTCAGATTTTTAGGGACATTCTCCTCACAAACTCACACCCCACCCTTGCCTGGGCTCCAGCATTCCCTGGCTCTGCTATAAATCTAGCAAATAGGCCATGGAACCTGGGATCACAGCCACTTCCACTGTCACTGTGTCCCTGCTTGAGGGGTGGGGGGAGGATCCCGGCTCCCAAACTCTCCTCAAGTGAGTCTCTTCTTGAGTATGACAGTCACGACTTTTGTGTGTTGGGGTTTCAAGGGATACCCCACTGGAGACACTGAATCTGCTGAACCCCCTAAAACAGGGGTCCTCAAACTTTTTAAACAGGGGGTCAGTTCACTGTCCTTCAGACTGTTGGAGGGCCAGATTATAGTAAAAACAAAAATTATGAACAAATTTCTATGCACACTGCATATATCTTATTTAGAAGTGAAGAAACAAAATGGGAATAAGTACAATATGTGGCCCGCGGGCCGTAGTTTGAGGACCATTGCCCTAAAACATGATAGCAGGAGGCAAACAGTGTTGAAGATCTCCCTCTGGTTTCCTGGGGCTCAGTGGGGTCCAGTGCTGGGAGCAAACTTGTGAGTGTCTGGATAACAATGAGAAAGAGGCAAGTTTGAGGGGCAGAAAGAAGTGACCTCCACCTTAGTGGGGTTCTGAACCCCGCTCTCCTCTTCCTCTCCCCCTCCAATAAAGGACATTCAACTCTCACTGTTGCCCCTGCTTTCTGATGGGCTGATATTTTCTTTCAGCCCCAAGTAACACAGGGTGATTTCCAGAGCTACCTCCTACCAGTTTTCTCTTAAGTGTTCTAGTGACTTCTTTGTTGACACCTACTCTATGGGCACCCAGGCTCAGTGCCAACATCTCCCCAAACCAGACAAGAAATGATCTGAAAGCCTGGTAGGGCTGGCACCTTGGTGCCACACACGGAACCAAGTGGGTGGTTCTTCTTGTGTCCAGGAGGCTCAATGGACACATGATTTTGTCAGGAGCTAAACATATTCCTTTGTTAATATATGATTCCTCATGTGTTTGGACAAGGAGCTGTGCCCCAGGTGCCCACCTGAACCCATCACTGTGCCTGGCAGGTTGCCTGAGCTGGGCATGTTACTCCACTATCTGGCAGTTTCAGGACACTGCATTGCTCTTAACTCCCTTTCAGGAACAGCAATGCAGAGTTCTGGCACCTGCAGAGGTGAGACAGCTTAGAACCAGACACCCCTACATTGGGATACAAATGACCAGGAACTCTGAGAAGTTCTCCCACCAGGGCTGGGGCTCAACTAAGCACCAGACCAATGTCCAGGTCAGAAGTCCATGGGTCCCTGCATGGTCTCCTATGAGTGACTGGTGCCACTGTACCCTGGGTCTGTCCCTGGGTCTTGGTGTTCAGCACACTTGATCTAGTGCCATCCCTCTGGGTTTGTGCCCAGGGCCCATTGCCCCAGAGACTCCCTTTTGCAGGTCCTGAGCTTGACTCTGCTTCATCGATTTATACCCAGCCCTACCCTTGTTCCACTTTGGAGGGCAGCAGAAAGCATGGGTTCTGTTCTGAATCTGCTTGGGGGGTACTTCCCAGGCCCAGGAGGGAAGCCCTGTCCAGTGGCTTTGCACTATTCTTGCTCACAAGCAAGGCCTGACTAGAAAGAGAAAGCAATAACTTTCAATAAGAGTTCTTGGGCTCCTGGACTCCTGGACCCATGGGCTCATGGGTTCATGGGTTTGTGGGCTTCCGGTTTCATGGATTCATAGGCTCATGGGTTTATGGATTCATGGGATCAGGATTCATGGGCTGGTGGGTTCATGGGATCTGGCTTCATGGGTACATGGGCTGGTGGGTTCAGTGGTTTGTCAGTTCATGGGCTTGTGGGTTTACGAGTTTGTAGGTTCAGGGTTCATGGGGTGAGGATCCATGGACTGGTGGGTTCATGGGTTCATAAGTTCGTGGATGTATGGATTTGTGGGTTCATGAGATGGTGGATTCATAGGCTCATTGATTCCTTGGTTTGTGGGTTCATGGACTCATGGGGTCATAAGCTCATGAGCTCCTGGTCAAACATGTCAAGTAGTAGAGGAGGAGCTGGCAAGGACAGAGCTGATCCGCCCCTTTCTGCCTTGGTCCTGGCCCTAAAGAGACATATCTGTCCCACCTTTGGGAGAAAGAGAAAATGAAGAAGCGTCCCAGACCTCAGCTGGAGCTGCCTCATCTGTTTCCCTCTCATCGACCTCAAGTGACGATTAAAGTGATGTGGCTCATTCCTTCCCCACCGAGGTGGAAATAAACCTGCGACTTCCTAATTTCTTCCCACTTCCCTTTGAACCCAAGCCCAATTAGGGGCCCTTGAGTGGTCATTGGGGACCGTGCCTTGGAAAAGAGGCAACAAGAAACTGACAGGCTGGGATTAGTCCTGTGCCCCAAGGAATCTGTGAGTGCTAGAGAACCCCACCTTGCTAGGGACTTGTAGCCCACACACTCGATGTGACAATGTGCAGCCTGGACTCCATCTCTGCATTTAAACGTCCACAGCTACGATTTTCCAGATCAGCGCTTCTTGGCCTGGTGGCCAAGATCAAGGGTAGAATTTTCCAGATCAAAGCCCAAGGCAGCGTGTACTCACTTGGAGTTTGTAAAGGTAAAGCACCTTCTCATTACATGTGACACAAACACATATAAAAATATACACATATACATTTGCATGCACACACACACTCAGCAGTATAGCCAACCACGCTCTAAGAATATTCCAGATTCTGCCTCCTGACGTCCTCCCAGGGCACAGCTCCATGCCTGCACCCCCTCCCCACCCACCCACCCACCCACCCAGGAGGGCACTGGAGTCCTCTCAGGACCCCCAGAGCCAGCTCGCTCAGCTGTCAGGCAGCTTTCCGGAGCCTGCACACTCACTCCAAATCGCCATGCTCTGGAGCTCTGTCCCCATGGGCGAGTGGCGTGGCATGGGGGGAGGCTGCTTTCATGCCCCCCCTGCTTTGAAGCCAATCGAAGGTGAATTTTTTTTCCCCAGCATCTCCCAGAAGTCGGAGTCCCTACCCTGGCAGGTTGGGGAGCCCCACTCGAAGCTGCACTGTGATTGGCCGTTGCCTGGACACGGTTCCTGGAAGTCCCAGGCAGTGGGTCTAAGAATAATGTCAATACATTACAGCCCCCGCGGGTGCCCGTGGGCAAGATGGGTATTTTGGGATCTCGGATGGCAAAGTAATTCTGGGACTCTTCGCAGAAGGCAGGTAACCGCTATGATGATCCTGTTTTCTGCCCTGGAAGCAAACGAGCCAGGGAAGCATCGCTAATTAAGCCAACGTGAGAGGAACAAGAAGGCCTCAGTCCGAAGTGGGAGGTGTGGAAGGAGTAAATCTAGCCCAGGGAAGGAGCAAGACGGGTGCAGTGCAGTGCAGTGCAGGGACCTGGAACTACGGCTAAATGATTCTGCGATGAATTCCTGAAGTCAGGTGCTAAGTAATCCTGTAATTCCTCATTTCCACCCGGTGCCTTAACGGCATTTGGCAAAGGCGGGCAGGACCACAGCTGAAATAGTTTAAGTGAAAACATGTTTTCCAGGCAGGGAGCGGTGCTTGTGTTGAACCGGCCTGCTTCCTTGTCTCGCAGGAATGTTTTCAAAGGGGGAGCTGGGCACTCTATCCAAAGTTAACGCCATGCCATTTTAAGGATGAGGTTTCTGTCACTGGGTGAAATTTGAAAGTCATGAAACATTCCACCACCGGACTTGGTGCTGGATGGAAAATGAAATTATTCATTGAAAATCAGACCCCAGCCCACTTACTGGGTTTTTTTTCTTTCTTTCTTTCTTTTTAACAAATGGCTGAACTATCCCGAGGTTAGAGAACTTAACATGTAAATTGCAGTCAAACTTATCATTTCTGATTCAAATCCCCGAAGACAGCCATTTAAGTCAAATAGATGAGTGAAATTTTGCCTCTGCGCCATAGTAATGCTGTGAAATGGTCAAATATCTGCTCATACCCGGAGTAATTATTAACCCAATAATAATGTATTTTTAGTTATTTAATCAAAGGTATAAAATTATTAACGTCATTCGCCTTATAAAAAGGAAGTTTTAAGCGCCAGCACACTGGCACTTCATTTCGAGGTGACAATGTGAGATCAGAGACATTAGGGGAATTTCTCAGAGCTGAGTGGCATGCTGATTGCCAACGGCTGCCAGATTCCAGGCCTGCACCAGAAAAGAGCAGAATAGGACCATTTTCTCCTAAATGCTCTCAGACTGTTTCTTCACAAGCACAGAAATGGAGCAGCTCGTCCTGTGAGCTCCACAGGAAACCAAAAGGTGAGTCTCTGGGGAGCAGTCCCAGGTACCTCATCAGTATGGGGGACAGGGCACTCCTGCCCCATCCTAGACTGCTTCTGCCACAGGCTGGTCTATGCTGCAGGGAACCCAGATTTTATCCCGCCTGCCCACTGACACCCCTCTTCTCTAGTTCTTACTGAAAGGAGAGGCCCCATGGGCACTTGCACTCCTGATAAACTCATGGTCCTACCAGTGTCTATGCATCTGGCAGCCCTGGGACAGAGAAATCCCGCCGGGCCCAGACAGAGCCTCAGGTCCCTTGGACTCTGGCTGCCACAGCCCTGAGGCATTCCCAAGTGACATTTTATTTTTGCTGCCAGAGGGTGAACATTTATTCCAATCACTGTCTCCCCTGCGTCGGGGCCAGTGGGCCAGCAGGGGCTCTGAGTGTCATTCTGGGGAAAGCCGAGCTTGCAGACAACTTGCAGAGATGCAGAGAGGTGGGCCCAGAGGTTAAGGGGCTGCTGAGCCTGCTGGAGACCCTGGTTTGATCCCCACTCTGTGGAGGGACCCCTGAGTATCGCTGGGACTGACCCCTGTGCACTGTCAGGAGGAAGCCCTGAGCTCTGCCAGGAGTGCAAACAAAGAAAATACAATAGAGCTTGGAGAAGAGCAGAGAGCACTGGACAAAGAATAGAGCATGGGGAAGAGCTGACTCATGACATGCTGCTGGCAGAGGGACTCAGTATTACCTCTGACATCTCCCCATTATTCCCCAAAGGGCCACATTGTCTTTTAAGTTTCTCCTATTTTCTGGCCTTGCCCAAGACAGTGGACATCAGCATCTTGGTGCTCCCTTGGAGTGCTCTGGACTGTTTCATTACTTGAAACATTCTGGGCTGCCCGCACACCAGTGCCCATCTTGGCTGGGCAAGGAGGAAACCACAATGCTGATGCCCTGTCCCTAGGTACTGCCAACCTAGCACAACCAGCTGGGCACCAGGTCTTATACCATGAGTGTTACCCCTCCCCCAACTTCCTGCCTACCTTACCTGGATATTGAGACCCTCCCACAGCTGGGAGGGGTTCTGTGATTGGTAATTAAGAGTGGCCTGGGGCCCGGAGAGATAGCACAGGGTTGTTTGCCTTGCAAGCAGCCGACCCAGGACCAAAGGTGGTTGGTTCAAATCCCGGTGTCCCATAGGGTCCCCCGTGCCTGCCAGGAGCTATTTCTGAGCAGACAGCCAGGAGTAACCCCTGAGCATCGCCGGGTGTGGCCCAAAAACCAAAAAAAAAAAAAAAAAAAAAAAAAGAGTGGCCTGGAGACAGGGGTGAAGGGAGATACAACAAGGGAGAGGCAGATGCAGCATGGAGAGATGAGAGACAGAATGGATATAGGAGCAGGAAAGGAGCTGCTTAGTTTAAAAGTCATGTGGAATATGCACATGGCATGGCAGTCAGGGCCTTGTAATAAAGCTGATGTCTCCTGAAACTTCATCTGACTAATTGTGGATCACTTCTTCACCTTTACCCTGAACCCACAGACCCGCGGGCAGAAGGGGCTGCAGGCACTAGGCCAGGCTGAGAAAGGCCTCACCATCCATCCATGTGCCACTAGAACTTTATAATTAATAATTAATGCAACACATGAGCATAGAATATGCTAGAATGTCACAGCCACCTCTCATCATAAACCCACATGGCTTGGCCAAATGTCCTGTAGACCTGGTGGTGATGCTGCTAGGCTGCCAGCCAATGGGAAGCCTAATGCTTTCAGCCTGATAGCCCTGTATCCCCCACACTCCTCCTCACCCCGGCTTTGCATTTTACCACAGACCCTTCCTCCACTCACCCGCAGAGCTCAGCACAAGGCTCTGAGTGCTCAGGAAGCGTGGGCACCATTTTCTTGGTTTTTTCATTTTGTTTGGAGTCATACCCAGCAGTGCTCAGAGCTTACCCCTGCCCTGGCTCTGTGCTCAGCACTCCTCATGAAAACCAGAGGTCCGTAGGCAGGTTACAACTAGTCCACCTACATGCAAGGTAAGTGCTGTGCCTGAACCCATATCTCTCTAGTCCAGGTGGAGATATTTCTGGGTTTTGTTTTGGTGTAGAGGAGGATTCTTAGGGCCAATTCAGGGCACCAGGATCACAGAAAAACAGGCCCTGTTTTGAACCAGAAAGGGGGGGGGGGTCCTCAGGTGGATCCAGGGAGAATCTCCACCTGACTGGTGAGGTTGGGCTCTCAGGACCCTTGGAAGGAATACAGGACTATAGGGGTGGCAGGAGGAGCCTGAATAGTGGCAATAGAGAGCCAGTTCCCATCCCTGCCACTCAGGCCACCATGTCCCTGCCATGCTCCTGCCACATGCCCCATAGGAGTGGCTGAACAGTTCAGGGGGAGGTGCCCAGCTTCCTTTGGTCCAGCTCAAAACTGGCAGCCCTGGGAGGGACTGGCAGGGATCCAAGCAATAGATGAATGGGGGTTCCTTGGAGCATCCACCTGGATCTTGGACTGCATTGGGGAGTCCCAGCCTTGACAGCATTTGCCACATTAGCATGAGCCCATGACAGATGGGTGTGTGGGCCCCACAGATAGACCTGGCAGTTTTAGGGACACAGTTATATACTCAATTCTGGGACTGTTTTTTTGTAACTCTTGCCTGCCCCCAGAACTGGATAACGTATTTGGGCAAATAATGTTCCGTAATGACCTCGAGTGTAAGAATGTTCAAGTCACCCAAGAAAGAGACTCTGATAAGTAGATAACTAGGTGAAGGTGCACGAAAGCTGACACGGTAGAGCAGGGGTTGTGAGAATACCCTTAAAATGGGCTCCTGCCTGAGGAGAAACCCCCACTTGCACTTGCCCCCCAACTCTGTGAGGACACAGACACAGGCAGTCAGCAACTCCCCAGAACCTCATCTGCAGATCCCCAGTGTCGGGATTCTATGTCTAGAACCAAGAGGGACACACTGGTGCACTGACCCCTGGCATTGCACTAAAAGCACCCTCCTGGTGGGGATCAGGGCCCTCTGTGGTGTCCAGGCTAGAACCAGCAGACCATATGCAGGGCAAGTGCTCCCCTCTAGCTTCCTTTTCTAGCTCCCAAGCACTATTTTTAACCATCCCCCGAAGTAGAAACTTTAATTTTTGTGCTTCAAAGTAGCAAATACCAATGACTTTAGGAGAGAAAGGAGTGAGGGGAGGAAGGAGAGCATCTGCAAGGGCAAAGGATACCAAGCCATTTCCATGGGGCATCCTGGAACATGTTGGAGACAGCCTGTAGTCCGTACTCAGCTCTTCAGCCAAGTTCCTCACTCCCAGAATACTTGCATGTAATTGGAGCGTCTCCTAAATGCGTGCATGGATGGTCTGGCTATAATAAGCATCTTTTCTGGGCTAGATTACACCATGGTACCAAGTTAGAGCCCTAATTATCAGGTTTTCTTGGGAATGAGGGTCTGACTGACTTGGACTAAAATACACCGAATTTGGTTTTATATAGCACCAGAGTACACACTGTGCTGGCTCTGATGCCACTTTCAGGGCTGATGAATTAGACACGGGCAGGGCATGGCAGGTGCAAAGACAGATCCATGGCAGGGTTTGGAGCTGCTCAAATTTCGGGGTTCAGGCTCTGGGGCCAGTCGTGCCCTGGCATAGGAGGAACCCATCTAGCCTACCTCTCACATAGGCCAGTAGGAGCCAGAGGAAAATTATCCCAACATGAGTAGCCACAGGTTGGGACTGGGAGGCCAGGGTGCAGGTCTAGCTGCCAGCCAAGGGCACCAGCCTAGCAGTGCACTGTTGGAGGGCACAGCACAGATGCAGTGGGGAGCCAGGCTGCTGGGTCCCTAACAGCAAGCAAGTGGGGGCATACAGCAAAGACTCTAGAGATCCCAGGCTGCAGAGCTGACTCAGTACAACCCCAAAGCAGGCAGAAGTTGCCTCACATCCTGCAGAGTTTTGGCACTTATTTTGGAAGTCTACTCATGAGTGACAGGTCCATCTAGTGCAGAATGGTCCTGGGCAAATAGGGCTACATCAGTGACTCCCCACGAAATTTTCTGTCACCAAAGGTGACAGACCTTTATTCCTGCTAAGCAAAGAAACCAGTACACCTCCACCCTGATGGGTAACCACAGCTGTGGGAACTTGATATGTCATTCTGATCAGTGTTTGGGTCAATTCATATGTGGAAGTCCTGAGGACCATATGCCAAGAGAAAAATGGGAGATGCTATGAGTGTTTGGGCAAAGGGCAAAGGGCAAGAGCGGAGGGAGACAGAGACAGAGAGACAGAAAGACAGACATAGGAACAGAGACAGACAGAGAGACAGGGACAGAGACAGTAGAGAGACAGAGGGAGATATGGAGGGAAAGAGACAGAGAATGACAGAGAAAGAGAGTGGGAGAGAGAGAAACAGAGAGACAGAAAGAGACAGAGAGCATCGTCCACAGGCACAGAATGGTCAAGTCTGGCTTTAATTACCTAGAACGGTTCTAATTTGGATGCTAATTCCATTTCACAGGTCTCCCAAGCAGAAGAAATGCCATCAACCAGGAATGAGAGGTGAGAGAGCAGAGAATATAGGCGGCAACAGTGTGGACTGGGGTCCAGAGAGAGTGGGGTGCCCAAGAGAGCCAGAGTCCCACAGGAAGCAGCACCCTGAGGACTTGGTGGCTTCTGTCCAGGGCAATAGGAGTTCCAGGAGCCTCAGAAATGTCATTAGCTGGAGGCGCTGAAGGGAGCACCCTGTCTGGTGTCAACTCTTCCTAAGGTGAATTCCATCTGCCTATCTCATCCCCAAGGAGCCTCGCCCTCTTTCCTTGGCTGGAAAAGCCACGTTTACTCCTGAGTCCCCCCAACTCCCCAGCGCTGCAGACAGGCACCAAGATGGGACATGTTTAGCTTTCACATCACCCCTCAAAATCCCCTATAATGCAGCTGTTGAGATCACCCCAGGGTGGCTCAGGGGTTCTGAGGCTCAATGAGGGACACATGGAGACAGGAATAGAGGGTATGAAGACAAGTGTCCAGGGCATCCCACACTTCCTAGACAAGCAGGATGTAGCAGGTCGCCCTGGACACAGTGGTAGTCATGCCAAGCACAGCCAAGGCCAGAATGAGCTAGTATGACCTCTCTGGCCTGCCATGGACACTGGGAGACTCTCCATCCACCTCCTCCAGAGAGAAGCCCTAGATGTTCATGGTCTACACCAGGGACAGCCTGGGCTTAGAAAGATCCAGAATTCCTGCAGCATATCTGCCCATGGCACCCTATTCTCTCTCTGGCCCCAAGTTCCCTCATGCTCAGGGCAGCCCCCAGTGAGCCCAGAGCTGGGTCTTATCAGGACCTACCCCCTGGCTGTCCATGCCGCATCTGTCACCTGGCCTGCGCCAATGGCCTAATTGTCTCTGGGCTCAGTCTCTTTCCTCTCCATTGGCTCCGAGTCATCAATCAATCACCCCAACCCAGGACTTCACCAGCAGCTGTTATTACTCAGGCCCCCTACTGGCCATCTGGGGGCCCCTAGACAAGGCCAGCTTGACTGACCTCTGTGGTCAGTTGGCCCTGCCTAAGGACATGCACCACTTTCTTTCTCCAGGTCACATATGCCCCCAGAGGGTCTCAGTCCAGAGTGAACTCACCACATCTGCTTTGCAGAGGAAGGTTCAGGGTCTGATTCCCGATACCCTCCATCCCAGCCAGCAACTCTCTTATGGTCCACATAAAGGGCCTGTCTACACCACAGCTCCCCAACAACTTTATTGTTTTTTTTCTTCTTTTTTGAGATTTACTCGATGCAGTTTCTGGGTATCGTTACACAATTCAGAAAATACTGATTACATAAACGTCTTTGACCATCTAGATCTTTCATTCCTCACCTGACACTGAGCAGCTCACTTGGCAGAGTGCAGGTGCTGGACAGGACCCTCCACCATCCTAGAGCCCAGGTCAGTATAGTCCCCCCTCCCCACCCCGTCTCCATATGGCCTGTCTCACCCCTGCAGCAAATAACTGTTGGTAGATTTTCTTCCCACAAGACACAGATGGGAAAACAGACCCAGGGTCTTGGATTCTCAAAGGCCAGAGTCTGGGGAGAAAGGAAGTTCCAGGCCACACACAGTTGTGCTCAGTGTTCGCCCCCATGCTGCCCTCCTCTGAAAGGGGCCTTTGGAGAACCCCATGGAAGCCTCAGAGTCACTGAAATACAGCAGAGCAGAATTGAGTAAGGCCAGTGCCAAGAAACATAACAGAATAGAGTTAAATAAGGTGAAATAAAGTAAATAAAAAGCACAAAGAGGGATCAGTGATGCTTGCATGACTCTATGACACCCAGAAGCAGGGGAAGCACCTTTCACCACTTCAAATGGGGCTGGGAGTGTCCACTGACACCTCTGTCAGTCTCACCTAACCCCCACTGCCCTTGAGATGGGCACTGTAGGCCTCTAAGGGCTGGGCCAGAGAATTCCAACTTCTGCTCTGCTCTCTACCCTGGTTACACTCACGAGCCTCCAGCCAAGACTCACATACACACACACACACACACACACACACACACACACAGCCAAGACTCCAGGCTATCTCTGGAAGGATCTGAGAGCCTCTGCCTCCTTATAAAGCCATAGGTCTATCAGGTGCCAAGTATGGCCAGATAAAATATCATACAAGCAAGCACCCCCAAGAATGACCTGACAAAGACCCTTTGCAAAGGTCATTTTTCTCCTCATTAGATGTCAGGTGAATGTGGTGGGGCTGGGAGAGCCCGAATCCCAACAAATTTCAAGCCAAAGTGGCCATTTAGAGAAAATGACTTCTGGGCCAGATAGCAGGACCTGTCTGGAGCCATGAGTGATGGGGGTGCTGAGGCCACATAAAACACACATGACCAGATGCCCACACTGGGCCATGATACTCACACAGGAGATGCGGCCAGGCACATGGCAGTGGGGGGTTAAAAGAGAAACCATGGCCTGGGGGTCCAGGTCAGAATCACACTGCACTGCCTGGCTCTGAGGCACTGCTGTTAGCCTCAGTGTCCTTTCTGTGGGCCCAGAGCCAAGAGATTGGGCCAAGACAGTCTGACCTTTCATACCAAGTGATAAATGTCTCTGGGTCGGAAATAGAGCCCACCGGGAGGAGACCAGATCAGATGCAACTTTGCAGGACACACATACACACACACACATACACACACACACACACACACACACACACACACCTTCTCTTATGCAGGAAAAGAAAGGAAAAGAAGTGAAGAATCCATGGAGACTTGGCACAGGGGACCCTCTCCAAGATCAGACTGTGGGATTCTGGTTGGGGGGCTCCCCCAAAAAGCGAGAGATGCAGGATGCAGGCAAGGCGCGAGTTCGTATTTCACACGATGATAAATCCCCCCCAGTCATGTTTATGTAGAATGAATTACAAGCCTTCCACATCCACCTTCCTAACATTTTACAAGGGCTGTATTTTACTCCCAACTACCAATTATGCCATCATTCTGGCATTTACCTGGACGTAATGACACACAGCCACGCCATTCCGGCAACATAATTCACGACTGGAAAGTGTTTGGGAAGTCACGTGGCATGCTACACACTCCTAATGACTTGGAGGTTGCTATTAAATTTTACAGATTAAAGTTGAGTAAACCTTAAAAATCTGACGTCGGTTTCTAGGGTGTCTTATTAATCCTAAAGGAGGAGATGGTCTGCAATTTCAATAAATGGCAATAAATGAGTAACCCTGTAAAACAAAAAGAAAAAAAAAAAGAAGAGAAAGAAAGAAAATATTCAAGCAAAGCTGACAATTTCTCCCCACACTCCCATGCAGTGCTTCTCAGTTTAAAGAAGGAAGAAATAGGGTTGATTTCTGAAAGGACGAACTCAAGTCGTTTAGACGTTCATTCCTTCCCCGCATTCTGGCATCTATTAAAATCTATTAAAATCTATCTAGAAGCACCCAGGCCAACCTCTGTCACTTTCCTTCTTTCAACTCCCAACAGGACAAAAATCACAACCGTACATTGAGTTTGCACTTATTCATTTAAATTGGGGGCTGGGGAAGGGCGGGGAAACAAGATCCTTTTATAAGCCTGTGAGGTCACCAAATTTAAATTAAGCCTTCGCTGTAAGGCGCATTAATAAAAAGCACCGTACGGACGAAGATTTAATGGGAATGGTTAAAATGCATGGAATTCAGATTTTTACTGTCCAACAGCTCAATTAAACAAATTGAAATTTTAAGCAGCAAAAGGGAATTGAATCGAATTAGGAGCCGCTTGTGACCCCAGTGTGGACCTGTGTGCAGGGAAGGGGCTGAACCCGCGGTTGCAGCCTAGGTTGAGAAAAGGCAGCACAAAAGGATAAACATGTTGGCAGCTGAAGCACAGTTTTTGGCTTCTCATAAATCATGTGACAGTTCATCACAGCCCAGTAGATAATGAGCAATAAAGTTTCGACACTTGGGGAAGGAGAGAGAGAGAGAGAGAGAGAGAGAGAGAGAGAGAGAGAGAGAGAGAGACAGAGACAGAGACAGAGACAGAGACAGAAAGAGACAGAGACAGAGAGACAGAGAGAAGGAATTCAAGGCAGGATGCAAGCAGGGCTTCCCTGTAAAATGGACCGGGCTCTGGAGGAGAAAGAAATAAGCCTCCAATTCCTCCAAGAAGTACCAGCTCCAGTGCCATGAGCAATTTACCTCATTCAAAATCAAATCACATTTAATAGCACCTTTAATGACAACAGTCTGCAGAGGTCGATGGAGTAAATAAAGCCTGATGTTCGTCCAGAAATAGCTCTGGGCTGCCTGGCACTGGGTGGGCACTGGGAGGTCGCATGGAGTTTCTGAAATCTACCCTGGCATCCTCAACAGGGCTCATGCATGCATAGACGCCCCCACTTGGCATCTGCAGGGAGTAAGAGGTCTGCAATCTCAGAACAATTTTGACTCAGGAGAACACAATCCTTCCCAAAAAACATGCAATGAACAGAGAAGCGAGCACAGCAGCCTGGATGGTGGTTCCCAGGACCCGGCTGGTGGAGCCCACCCACGGGGGGTCTGGACCCCCTTAGATGCTCAGGAAAGACCTCACCACAGTTCCCAAAAATCGATTCTGACTTTTACTCCCCTGTCTCTGCAGCTCACGCGGGTGGGCTTGGCGGTAACCAGAACCAACTGGATGGGGAATAAACCTAGAGCCCAGGGAAGAGGAGGAGGAGGGAGACCAGACTCGGCCACACATACCAGCTGCCCTGGATCAAAGTCCCCACAAAATGGGGCAAGTTGAAGCCGACATGGGGGGGGGCAGAAAGATGCTGCACCCCCCTGACCACACACACACACTCAGCAGCTCTGGCACCAGCCAGTTGGCAGCAGAAGTGGGTACTGTGCTGCCCCTCACCTGGCTGGGCCATGGGCAGGATATGTCAGCCTGTCTCTGCTTCTGAAGACCCTGCACCTGCTATTACAGGACAGAACTGGGGTTTCCTCACACAGGAGCAGCTTTACTTCCAGATCCCAGGGCTCAGGAGGGATTGAGGGAAGGATCAATGCAGGCTTCCTGAAGCTTTCATCATGTCCCATCTCAAGAGTCCTGAAAAACTGCTCCTGACCCTTTTCCCCAGGCAGCAGCTCCCAGAGAGCTCACAGCAGGACCAGACTGGACACCTGGAGTCTTGGAGCACAAGCCCATCTGTCCCAGGCCTTGGGATAGGTCAAAGCACTGTCCCTGAGCAGGGATGAGTCAAGATGAGAAGAGAGTGTCTGACACAGCCCTGAGACTTATGGCAGGGAAACTGTCAAAACAAGCCATCCTGAGGCCAACTAGAGCTTAAATAAGCTTCTGGGGGTTCCCTCCATGGGTGCCCCTGTGCCTGTACTAATTTACAACATGTCTAAGGCTCAAAGACTAGGGTTGGAGCATCTTTGGGGTACTGGGTGGTCAGAGACCTTTTTTCTCTTGATGTGAGCTTGGTGGAGGGTTTTACAGAGGGGCCCCAGGAATGGGCCTGGGTTCCAAGAAACAAGAAGCCCATTCACCTTGAACCTAGAACTCACCAGGCACATGCACACCTGTCTTGTCAGTATCCTTCGGTGGACTCGAACCCACAGACTTAAACAAATGCAGCTCTGAGGAACAACAGCAGATTGAGCACTGTGTGGTTGAAAGGTTCTAACCAAAAAACGTGGGGGTCAGAGCAAAAGAAACCTGAGATGTCAACAAATGCAAAGACAGTTTTGTTTTTGTTTTTTTACTGTTAGTGGTGCTTGGTTTCTGAAAAAGGAAAGTCGCTTAGAAATCCTTATTTCTCAGTTGTATTCATTAAAAGAATGCATGTTAATTCTATTCCCACATTCCTCTGACAAATAACTGATAAGTCACACAATGTAACTACTAATAATGCTTGAGGCCAATTTTATTATCTTATGAAATTAGAGATTGAACATTGATATGACTAATAGGGGATTTTATCCAATAAAGACAGCCCAGGAGGAGAAGTATATAAAAATAAAAAAAAACTGAAAAAAAACAGGGTAGCTGGTTTTGCCAAGCTAAAAGGAGTTCTACGAAGTCATTAATTAGCACAACAAATACTCTAGGTGAAGACTCTAATAGCACTTTTTTTTTTTTTGAGACCGGTGATGAATTATTTATTTCTCCCCTCACTGGACCAGAGAGTGCACATCGAGTTTGTTTAGCAAGAACGGGAGAAATATATTCGCTATAGGGCCAGCGTGGTCACACTGCTTGTTAAGGCAGGCTGTTTGTAAGCAAATTTATCTGAAAAGTATGCAGCGGCTAATACAGACCTACTTCAGCCCCAGACTGAAGGGTGATTTCACAAACGTCCTCAGGCTCTCCATCATCCCTTCATTTTAATGTCTCATTTTATGATTTTGTTGATGAAATACTACTTACCCAGTGCTCAAAATTCCTTTTAGGCTGCAGGCACTGGCTAGTTGAGATGGCAAGCCATATTTTACAGCCATATATTTCAGTTCTCTGTCCACGTTGCCGGACACGGGAGCCAAGATGGTTTTTCATCGTAGAAATATATTTTCATATTTATTTATTGATTTGACTAATGTATCTATTTTTCAATTCACATGCTTATGTTTCAATCCATTAAAGTGATTCATGGGCAAATAATATGTTATTGCAAGTACAGAGAGGAGATAGAAACCTCTGTTCATTTGTGATACCACCAGAATAAAAAATAACAATAATGAAAAAAAGGCATCGCAGGATTAAAATATAGTCTCAATCGCCCAAAGATCAAGGCGAAATGATGTTTTTAATTATTGCACCAAAAATACATAAAATAAAACTTGTTTTTAAGGGGTGAGTAGGCTGCAATTACCTCTAAAGTAAGTTTCCCCATCATAAATAATTGGTGGACAGTTTCTTAACAAGATTAAGTCCCTAATCCAGAGTTAGGGAATCCGGATGGCATGAACTGAAGAAGATAATTCTAAAGGGAAATGGTCCAAGACCAAGATGGTAACCCTGGCCAGCTTCAAGACATTGTGGCTTCAAGACATTTCTCTGGCCCTCAGGGGAGCCTGGGAAGAGTCTCTCTCGGGTCTTTCTAGGGAGTCTCTTCCCAGGACTGTGTGGTACAGGGCTGATGATGGGGAGTGGGAGTGGGCCAGCACATAGCAGGTGTGGGGACGAAGGAGCAGTCATTCCTGGCCACAGTGAGAATTGATAGGTGGCACCACAGGTACCATAGGAAGAGCAGAGAGAGGGAAAAACAACAGTTCACATCCTTGAGCCCAAGATCACCCTTTACAGAGCAGGCAGCTTTCCCCTCTGCCTTTCCATGAGAATTCCTCTTCCAACTCAATGTGGGCACAAACCCTACAGGTTTCTTTATTCCCAGCATGACACACACACACAACAGTTCCCGTGACTCGAGTGGGAGCCTCCTGCTGCCTGTTGTGAATGTGCCTCAAAATAGAGCTGGTTCTGGACTTACCTCCTGCCACCAAGGTGATGCCGAAGGCTCCATACAGGCCAGAACCTCCAGAGGCATTTCTGCACTAATGGAAACGGGGCTCACCAAGCTCAGTTCCCTTGACAAATTTTAATTTTTACCCAATACTCGACTTAACTCACATCACAGAGGAAACTAAACTTGTTCCCGCTCTGACTCTACCATCTATTGCCATTTTATTAAAAAATCATAAATTTAACCATATGCCTCCTCCGCAGACTCATGGAAAACCCTGTTCTTATGAAAATCAGGATTCTGTTTCTCTGTAAGATGTGAACCATCTTACAGACAGTTCTAAAGAACAGTGCACTCACATACTCACACACTCACTCACTAACACACTTACACACACCCACACTCACACACTCACATAGACCCATCCATACATGCATCTACTCACCGTCATACACATAAACACAATCTCACATACTCACACACACTCGTTCACAACCTCAGATGCACACACTTGCTCACACAGTCACACATAACACATTCACACACACACACACACACACACACACACAAACGCTAAGGCACACACTCGAAAACACAGAGGTCCTGGCCTTGCTTTCACATGAAACAACGTAGGCTGATGATTTTTCTCCGAGCACAGATTTTTCTCTAAGCCAGATTCTGTTTCCCAGCTTCCTGTCCAGAAAGATGTCCTGTAATTTTGCTAACAGGCCTCCAAATGCCAGGAAAACGCCTTTATTTTGGCTTCGCCTTCTTTTAGCGGTGTCAGAACGAAAATGCTTTGTGAATGTGCGAGTGTTTCTGTGAAGACAGAAACATGCTTTGTTAAATTCCTCACCACAGTGGATTTCTGGCGTCTCTTCCTCCTTTGTGAATTGAAGAATTTTTCATATGTTAAGAAATGGTACCACTTAAATTGCAATATAAGTTACAGTTTTTATGACTTGGTTTTGCATTATGATCCTTTTAACTTGCAAGTCCATTTTACAAATTATACTTTTCTTTCTTGATGTCCACATTTAATGCCTTTGCCACAGAAAGATCAGACCAACTTTCACATATTTTTTCTGTTTATAATATAAATCTCTTTCTGATACCGATTTTAAGTCTAGCTATAAAACAGAGACCTAACTTTTCTTTTACCAAATGCTTAATTGGTTGCCCCACTGCTGAATAATCTCTGCCTTTAGTACTTCTCTTTGTAATATATAAATAATTTATGTCTCTTTCTGAAATTTCTGTTCTGTTCTATTGATCCATTTGCCCCTAGACCAAGAGCACATTGTTCTAATAATTCTAGTATTTTAATATCTAGTAGGTCAAGTCCCCTCTCATTATTCTTATTTTTCAAAATTTCCTTGGCTCTTCTCAGCCATTTATTTTTCCAGATGAACTTTTAACAACATTTTGTTAAGTTCCACCCCAAATCCCACTGGGACTGGAATTGGATATTCATTGAATTTGTAGCTGAATTAGGCTAAAGTTGACATCTGTGCTACTAAATCTTCTACGGGAATATTATTCTTTATATTCACTGAAGTCTCCCCCCATTGTCCCTTGGCAAAGTTTTATAATTTTTAATGCTTTTCCAGGGCACTGTGTAATTCACACAGACTTATTTTATATCTCTGTCATTATCACAAAGATGTTTTGCCCCTCGATGTTTTTATTTAGTTTGTGTTCAGATGAAATCCTATTGCCTGGCCTGAAATTAATGTCATTAGAAATTAAATTAAATTTGTTTGAAAAAAAATAGTTACACATAGCTGGGTAGTTCCGTTACGTCTTCAGCTGATTGCCTGAGGTTTTACAACGAATGACATCAGCTGGAAACGATGCTCGTTTTATCTGCCCTGTTCCAGTAATTCAGGCTCATTTCTCTTGTGTTTCTATTTGCCTGGGACTTTCACACGTAGGCGGCGGCACGGTGATGCCCTCGCATCTTTCCCTGCAGATGTGGAATTAATGAGACTCGCCTGGAAGCCAGGGTGGGGGATCTTATACAAATATTGTTTCCATGGGAAAGAGGCTCCCTTGTCTGCTGGTGATTATGACCAGAACAAATGTTACGTTTTATCGAACAACTTGTCCACCGCAAACAAGCTCATACGCTGGGTTTTCCCTTTGTCCTGACCAACTGTGATCGATGGAAACAGATTTTTTTCCTGATGGTTCATTCCTGCAACACTGCAAAATTGCAGGGTTTCCCTCACCCAAGTGGAGAAGCTGAACTCGGAAAACTCCAGGTCAACCTCAGCCCTCCTGCCTCCTGCTTTTCTAACAAGGAGCAAGTGGGCGTGAGGGAGCCCTGGGCCCCCGATTTCAAGGGCTCCCTGAAAAATAAACACAGTTAACCCTTAGCACCCTTCACTGTTTATGGACCACTTCTTTTGCTTTCACCTTGGCGTTATTTTGTTGGGTGCTTGGTATCTATTTTAAAGGGAAAACAGAGCCACTTTTCTCTGTAAATCAAGAAACACTGATGGCTGATGTTGGGGACCTTCTGGCTGTATAAAAGGAAATGGCATCTCCCCCTTTTAGACTTGCCAACTAAAGGGTGGGAATTGATGGGAGCTTGAAAATCGGAGAGAAATGAGCACAATGCGTTGAGCCCTTGGGGGTCAGTGGAACACGTGGAGGCTCTAGCTAGATTAAATTTTGCTTTGTTTTCAGTGTTGAAGTGGCCCATGTATGGAGTGTTTTGTGACTCGTCTGCTCTGAGCCCCATTGAATCGTGTCAGTTCCTAGAAGCCAATCCAGAGTGGAATCCAGATTACCAAAGGCTCAGGTTTCTTTTTCGTCTCCTCAACCTACAAATTCTCCCTCAAGCAGACAATGTGCATTTGGAAAAGCAATTTTTGACCCATTACTTGCATTATCCTAATAATATTTAATAGATGGTTTTACCCTGATAACTCCATTTTCAGGGAAAGGGGGGTGCTTGAGCAATTTTTAGGAGGCCCAGGGTTCAAAGAGTCAAACTCCAGCCTGGGAACCCTAGACACACAAACATCCCAATAACCTCTGCATCTCTCCCAAGCTCTAATAACTACTTCTCACCAACCTTCCCCAGTAAGTGTATGCTGAATAGAAGGCCTATTTTGTTGTATTGCTAATATTCAAACATCAACCTCTATAAACTGGTGTGTTGGTATAGAGGAGATCATGCATCTCATATTATTTTTCTCTTTAAACTGTAAGTGAAGTTTGTTTGTCTGCCCATTTTTATTGACTTTGTTCCCGGACTCAAGAAAATAGCTTCATTGCCAAGCAGTTCTTTAACTATGTAATTTGTGAAGTTATTATCATTTCATTTGGGTTTTGATTGTATTGTCAGAGACTGGGTTCCTAATAAACTGTCTTTGTGGCAATAAGCCGCAGTTTCTTTTTGGAATATGTCATCTATCTGTAAATGTTCCCTGGATATTTGAAAATCATGTATGTTGCACGAGGCACAGAGTTTGATATTTATTATAGCATTAATATTTGCATCTGATCATATCATTGAAATTCCCCATATTTGTACTCGATGTTAATAGGCAGACTGTAAAAGTCCCCTGTGAATATGGTACTTTTGTCTTTGATAAATTCTAACACAAGTTCCTGCTAGCATCTCTTGGTGCGGCCCTAATTAGCATCTGATATTTTGTGCTATTTTGCTTCTGACCATTGAATTGAACAAGAAGGTCATCTCAGAGGAGATTTAAAGGAAAACAAGTCGGGGTGCCTCACCCCGCCTGTCACTCACGGCTACCAGGCCACGGCCCTTCCCCTCCCCACATCCCTGGCTCCTCCTGGGCACTTTCCCCTGGTGCCTGCCCCATCCTACCTGCCTCCCTGCTCTGTGAGGTTAAACCATGCTGTCTTGGTTCCTGCCCACCCCCTGCTCATTCTGCAGCAGTCCAGGTTGACTGCAGGAAAGAGGAGGTAGCTAGTAGCAAGAGCTGCAGAAATTCCTTCCTGCTTCCTCCTCCTCTTCCTCCCTTCCCTTATTCTTCCTCCCTCATTTTCCCCTCCCCCTCCTTCCTCTTCTCCTCTGTCTCCTCCCTACTCTCTCCCTCCCTTCCCATCTCCTCTTCTTCCTATTCCTCATCCTGTCCTTCTCCTGTCTCCTCCTTTTCTCTTCCTCCTCTCCCCTGCCCTCTTCCTTCTCCATCTCTTCCTCATCTGTCTACTCCTCCTCTTCATCCTCTCTGACCCCACATAACCTTCTTTTTCTAGAGACACTCATTAGTTATCATGGATTAAGGATCCCCCAAGTCCACCCACCTCAGCCCAATCAATGACCCCTACAGCTCCATTTCCCCCAGCCTACATCCAGTGCTTGGTGACTTCACTGGCATCTGTTTGATGCTGCAGCAGGTCCAGCTGGTGGGTGAAAGAGAACCCTGTCATCTTGGTACCTAAAGAGCCTTCCTCTGAAGAAGTGAGTCTGGCAGAGGACAAGAGATGTGACCATGGAGGGGCAGACACGTCCTTGAGCCTGTTGGCAGCGCTCGGAGGCAGATGAGCCACACGGTCTGGGAGGTCCATCAGCTGTGGGTCCAGCTGTCACTGATGTGGAAAGTTTCAGAAGGTTTCCATGCCGACTCGCTGGACCAGAACAGCTGCAGGTGTGTGGCCTGGCGGGATCCCCTGGCTGGGACCCAGACCTGCCTGTCCACACCTCACTGGGCTGTGAGTATGGCCATGCCCATGGGCACCTGGGATGTGGGCTTGGCCATGACTCGGTCCTCTGGGGCTTTCTCAAGTACCTTTCCAAGATCCTGGGCTATGGCAGTGCCTGTAGGTGAGAATGGGCACCCATCAGGCAGTCTCTGACCCCTCTATCCACCACACCCCTTCCTTAAAGCATTAGCTGAAGGAAACTTCTGTGGTGGCTCAGTAGGAAAGTGTTCTGTGTGGCACAAGGGTGACCCTGGTTCAATCCCTGGCATTACATTTGGTTCCTCTGAGCCCACAGGGAGTGGTCACTGAGCACAGAGCCAGAAGTAATCTGAATGTCGCCAGATGTAGCCCCAAAACAAAATAGAAATAAAAAAATTCTTGAGGGTTCAGGGGTTCCACCTCATTGGTCACCAGTGCAGTGGGCCCAGAGGTCACCCAGAAATGGTCCTGGATGCCCCAGTATCACAGAGTGGGGCCCCTGCAGCAAAGCTCTACACCAAACAGAAGAACTGAGTCAGGACACCAGTGGGGGCAAGGGCAAATCTATGGGGACAAAGTGGGGAGCTTGTTTCCCTGTGGGCACCCCAACTGAGTGTGTCTAGACCCCCTCACAGTTGGTCCTCAGGTTGTACCTAAAGGTCCACAGCCCAGTGACAACAAAACCAAAATGCCAGAACATTCCTCTCACTGCCTGCACATAGAAGCCAAAGATCTGATGCTGCCAGGTAGACATATCTCAGGGGGGCTCACACTGTCCCTGCCAGGCTCTAGTGATAGTGGTGCCCATTGGTGCTGCCTGGCTATGGTGCCCCCTGCTAACAGTTCCTGCTGCCTCTCTCTGTATCTGATCTCATTGAAGCCAGGGCCTCGCTCTTCCTCTTTTTACATCTCCTACTCCATCATTCTGATTCAAGCCAAGTGTCTGATTCCAAAGCAGGTCAAGTTTTGGGTGCTAAAGAGACTGCAGAGCTGAAGGGCACAGGGTCCAACCAGGTTCAGCCTTTGCCAAACGGAGACATGGCCATGGGCTGCCACACCCTGAACACCCTCCCCCTGGCACTGCTGTTGAATTTCCCCCCTAATATTAGCTCTGGTCTATTTCTAGGGTGGGGGGCCCACAGGGGTCCATACACCCAATGTGGGAGAGAAGGAGATTAACACAGAATTGACACTACAACTTTCCAGAAATCACATTCGGGCAGCAAAGGAAGCCAGATTTTGCAGGTAGCGGCTGGGCTGAACACATACCCCCGAAACAGTTAAACTCCAATTAAACAAAAATAAATAAATAAATAAAACAAAACAAAGCAACGAGTCAGTGAAGCCACAAATACACAGGGAGGCCCTGGGGTGCCCGCCCTGCAGGAAGCCTGTGAGCACATTACGGGCGAACACTGGCACCAGAGGGACCCCCAGACGAGGAAAGAACCCTACACTCCATTATGGGGAGGCTTCACCGGAGTGGGCGCTGTGGGCCAGCTGGGAAATGCCCCATCTGTGCCTCCAGGCTGAGCCCATCTCCAAATGCTGCTTTGCTGCTTGCATCCGATGTCCGTCCCAGCCATGGGTTTCTCGGGTGGAGCCTTATTTTTCACACATTTCATATTTCATCTCGGGTCGCCTCAACAATTAGAAATTGCCACCAGAGAAAAATGTGGCATTTCATGTAAATAACGGTTTACCTGCAGGGACGGGGGGGGGGGGGGTGGTGGTGGCCGCGCCAGCGCTCGCTAATGAGCCGTGTGGGGGACCCAGCTCCCGCATCTGCTCGCGCTCACATGGCGGATGGTAAAAATTGGCCAAAACAAGGATTATTTGTTTTTTTCCTTGTCAGAAATAATGTAGCTTGAAAATTTTCAACAGGCAACACAAGTCTGGGCCATTTGTTACTTTTAATGGCCTAATTGTTCTCCTGGCAGAGATAAAAAATTGGGGTCCTTATGTCATTTACCTAAATTTCTAATTAATGCAACGGCAATTGTAGCAACGGGGGGAGAGAAAAGTTGAAAAATGCCTGTAGCCGCCTTGATCTCATCTGTCTCTGCTCAAGTTCATTTTTCTCCCAGACCCAGGAATGGGAAGGAGGTGGGCTCTGTGCAGACCCTCTGGTCTGGCTGCTCGGGTTGCTGAGACACAGACAGGGAGGGTGCAGCCAAGTATGTCCTTGTACCTGCTTCCAAGGGCTGGTAGAGTCACTTGACCAGGCCTGGGGTCCTCAGAGCCCCTGGATGCCCCAGTTGCGTCACTAAGCTTCAGCTTCGGGCAGGGAATGAATCACTTGAGCTTGGAAAATTCCTGTTCTCAGGCAAGGTCTGAGATGTCCAGCCACCATCCTGCAAGGCCATCTGCACACCTCTGGCTGCTGCTTCTCTCTGTTGTTTTCTAACTAGTTCGGAAATAATTTCTCCACCAGTGGACAAGAGATGTCCCAGTAAGAGAAACAGTGCCCACTGGCTGCTGGGGCTTGCCGAGAATTCCTCATCCAAGAAGCCTTGTCTAAGATCCGTGACTTAGCTTTTTCCAAAGTAACAAACCTCAAGAGGTTCATTCTGCTCATAAAACACCAGAGCCAGGTCTCACCCCTGCTGAGGAGCCAGATCAGAGATAGGGGCTTTGTGCTGTGGGCAGTGCAAGGCACTGAGTAGATGTCCGATCTGACCCTTGGTGCTGGCAGAGCCTGGGTTGGCACAACTGTCCTCTAGAACAATGGCATCAGTTCACAGCTGGGACCTTCACTAGTAGCCTTTGTTCCTGCCTAAAAAGCAACACAGGCATGAAATACATATGACACATGCATGGTGCACATATGGCAAAGACATGGCACATACAGAATAGATACAATAAAATGGACACTGTAGATCTGGTGTCACAAGCATGGCACTGCCATAGCAGCCATTAAACATGTCTGGCACATGCAGACATGTTGACATTAGTGCAGCAGGCACAACATATGCATAATGTAGAAATGATATGGGATGACAAGGCATGGAGAGACATGGTACATGAATGGCATGAACATGGTATATGTGGTATGGCATGATACTGTGGGCATGTTACATGTATGACACTAGTATGACAAGCCATGGCATGGAATAAAGGACATGACAAGGCATGACTTAAACATGGTTATGACACAACACAACCAGGTTGGCATGACCTGGGCAAAATGATAGTATAACAGGCAGGACTGGCAGACATGGGGATGTCCTAGACATGAAGGCACAGGAGTAACATCATAGCAGACTACAGTTTGTTGTCCGCCTCCTCCCAATCACACCTCAGCACCCTGAGTGACCCAGGCTGGTTCAGGAGTATCCACACCAAGCAGACATCAGCCCCCAAAGCCACACAGAGCAGCAGGGGGCAATAGCTGCCTCCCTGATGGCAGCCCAGGTAGAGGGGCCCCCACTACCTGTTGGAACTATGCCCCCTAGAGTCCTGTTGGCCACTCCTTCCCCACAGGGACCACCCACTTGGAGCTAAGGAGAGCCCCTCACCCTCATTCTCACCTTCCTCTCTAGAGGAAGACAGATCTGTAGACAGGGCACTGGAAAGAGTTGCAAACCTATTACTGAGATCCCCGAAGAACATTCTAGAGGAGGTCATTGACTCTGGTGCTGTTTGGGGCCATACCCAGGAGAAAACCAGCAAATTCACTGCTCTTGCCCCAGTAGTGCTCAGGGCCTGTCTATGCTGCGGTTCTGGGGCCCAACCCTGGCCTTCTGCACACTAAGCCCATGTAGTCCACTAAATCTCTTGGGCAGCATACAGGGAATCCCGAGGGTCACACGGACTGCACCACTGCACTGTGCCTGCCAGACCCTTTCCTACCTATAGTCATCCTGATTACCACCAACTGACCTCGCCTTGCCAACCATTAAAAACCTTCTGATTTATTCCCACTAAACATGCCAAGTGCGACTGTTATTATGGGAGATAATTTTACATAGATTTTTTTAAAAGTCATTGAACTATATTCTATGAACGCAATAAAAGTGACTATCTAGTTCAAGCCCTTCCGATTTACCGTGGAGAAAAATGGTTCATGGTGTTAAGCCTTGGATTACATGGACAATTAATTAGTGGGAGAGCCAGGCCTGAGGCCAGGACCTGCCCCCACAGCAGCTTGGTGACCTTGTCCCAGCCACTGCTGCCCTTGACCTGCCAGTCAAGTCCAGAGCATGACCTGCTGGTCTCTCGGGAAGTAAAAGCTCTGTGGCCAGATCAGGGCTTGGATCCATACCAAACCCTACTCCCAGGTCACTCCAGGTGACACTCCAGAAGTCAGGGGTCACTCCAGGTAGTGGTCAGGGAACTAAAGGGAATGAGGAAGATCAGTCTCAGGTAAGGCCAGTGCCCTGCCTGCTGGTTCATCACATACATACATACACACATACACAGCCACACATGCACACATACACACACATATGCACACACGTACACATGGGCGCACCCTGGAAAGCCATGAGCTCTGGTGGCCCAGGAGATGTGTGTGAGGAGC